>NC_025997.2:88320730-88322530 GCF_000442705.2 Elaeis guineensis
GGAGAACCCCTTCAACAATAGGGACTTGATCAGGCGGCTGCTCGATGGCTGCATCCTATCCGACGTCATGGAGAGGATCGACCGCGTCGATCCTGAGCAGCGGGCTTGGGACTCTTTGGGGTCCTTCCTCGAGGTAAGCAGATATTCATTTACACGGTCACTCAGCCTTTGTCGTAATTCTCTATCCATCCTTGCAGATTGGGCACCAGCTCTTCGCCTATGTCGAGGCGACGAGCTGCATGAGAAGGGACCTCCTTCAGGCGGAGGAACGCTGCCAAGCCGAGGTTGCTCGCCTCCAAGCGAAGACGGCCGAAGTAGTCGCCCTCCAGGAGGCCCTGGAAATAGAGAAGCAAGCCCGGGAAGAGGAGAGACGGATCTTGGAGGAGTCGGCGAGGAAGGTGGAGGCCGAGGTCGCTCATTTGGTCGAGCAAACTCCGGTTCTGGTCTCGGAGGCCAGGACCCTTGTGGTGGAGGAGTTCAAGGCCTCCGCGGAGATGAGGGACCTGAATGTCCAGTTCGGCTAGGAGGCGTTCACCAAGGGGTTCGAGCTCTGCCAAGAGAAGGTGGCCAGCAAATTCTCCGAACTCGACCTCGACTTTTTGGAGGAGTCTGAAGACGAGGCCGACCCTTCGTCCGCTGCCACCGCGGTCGCACCCCCCGCGCCGAGTTCTCCACCCCCTGCCCCTGAGGTCTGAGACCTCTGATCCTGCGCCCTTATTTTGTCGCCATATTTCTTTTCTGTTTGTCTTCAAAATTATTCAATCAATAAAGTCGAATTTCTTGTGGTAGATGGCTTCTCCTTCCTCCTCCTTCTTTCTGCTTTTCTTCTTGCAATGAGTCGATCTTTGATGCTTGCACCTTCCGATGGCAGTGTCCTGCTGAAGCACTCCCCTTGCCCCTGGGGGTTCCGCTGAAATCGACAATCCAGCGGTTGAAAAAAGAGGTCCTTCACCTGACGAAGAAGTTGAAGAAGTCGGAAGGCGAGCTCCGCAAATCGAGAGAAGGCCATTCTGAAGCCGCCGCTAAGGCCGCCCACTTTCGGAGTCTCCAGGTGAAGGCAATCATGGATTACAGTCGGAGGAAGGCAAACTTCACAAAGGAGCTCGAGGAATGCAAGAAGAGCACCAGCGACCGAATTTGGGCTCAAGAAGCCAGGATCAGCGCCCTTAAGGTGGAACTATCAGCTGCGAAGAGGAAGATCGGCCATCTGGAAGGAAACTCATCCCGGCTCTTGGCCCGGGTTGATGATGAACAGAAGTGGTCACAGAAGGTCTCCGACCTCCAGAAGTAGCTTCAAGACGTCGAGATGAGTCACGACGTGCAGCGGGCCAGCTGGCGCCGGCAAGTGGAGGAGTACAAAGGGAGATTCCGGACGGCGACCGACGAGGTCGTTCGCCTCCAGAGGCAGCTGGTTCATAGGGCGCAGCTTACTTCCGCCCAAGATTCTGAAGAGCTCCAAGCCTTGAGAGGCACTGTTGAAGGGATTTCTATCTCCCTCGGGGAGAAGACAGCCGAGCTGCAACAAGTGAAGATCCAACTGGCGCTTGAGCAGAAGGCCGTCGCAGACGCGGAGGCGGAGTCTGAAGTTTTGTGGAAGTGGCGTCGAGAAGCGGAGGCTGAGAGCCAGCAACTTCGTCGGGCGCTCCAGGACGCGCTGCGGAAGAGGAAAGAACTAGAAGAAGCAATAGAGAACCTGAGGCAGTCTTGGTTGAGGGATGGAGTAGATAACCCTAGGTCGGAGGGAGCAGAGCCTCTTTAGAGCTCTTTTGTCTTTATGTCTTATCATGTAGTTACTTCCTT
>NC_025997.2:88322630-88355642 GCF_000442705.2 Elaeis guineensis
TTTGTTGTTTTGTCCTTCTTTCCTTGGCCGCCCTGGCCTTGTAGTGTGTATATATATCGGAAACGAAATGAAAAGAGTATTTTGCGTTACTTCGTCCGCGCGCTGCGCTAATATTGTTGTCTGCCGAACCATTCTTGTTGTTTGACTTGTTTGATGTAGACGTCGTCGGGGGGTGGGGGCCTTTTCTCTTCATCCGATCTTGTTAGGCGGCCGGGTTTCGTCACCATTAACCCCTGCTGCAGAAGTTGTGGATGGAGCCCGGCTCCCGTAGGGGTCTGGGCGAAGTCTTCCTTATAGGTGGAACCCGGCTCCCGTAGGAGTCTGGGTGGAGTCTTCCTTGTAGGCGGAACCCGGCTCCCGTAGGAGTCCGGGTGGAGTCTTCCTTGTAGGTGAAACCCGGCTCCCGTAGGAGTTCGGGTGGAGTCTTCCTTGTAGGCGGAACCCGGCTCCCGTAGGAGTCCGGGTGGAGTCTTCCTTGTAGGCGGAACCCAGCTCCCGTAGGAGTCCGGGTGGAGTCTCCCTTGTAGGCGGAACCCGGCTCCCGTAGGAGTCCCGACCTTCCATTTTGCTCGAGCCGGCGTGAGGTTCTCCTCTCGCTACCAGCCTGGCTTGTGGGGGCGTGTTAGGGCGCTGTAAGGCTTCTTCCCCATCCGGTCTAAAAGAACCGGGCCTTCGACTTTGCTCATGTCAGGACGAGGTTCTCCTCCTGTTCCTGACATGGCTGTGGGGGCACATTAGGGCGTTGCAAGGCCTCTCCCCCCATCCGGTCTAAAAGAACCGGGCCTTCGACTTTGCTCATGTCAGGACGAGGTTCTCCTCATGTTCCTGACATGGCTGTGGGGGCACATTAGGGTGTTGCAAGGCCTCTCCCCCCATCCGGTCTAAAAGAATCGGGCCTTTGACTTTGCTCAAGTTAGGGCGAGGTTCTCCTCCTGTCCCTAACAGGGCTGTGGAGGCACATTAGGGCGTTGCAAGGCCTCTCCCCCCATCCGGTCTAAAAGAACTGGGCCTTTGACTTTGCTCGAGTTAGGGCGAGGTTTTCCTCCTGTCCCTAACAAGGCTGTGGGGGCACATTAGGGCATTGTAAGACCTCTCCCCCCATCCGGTCTAAAAGAACCGGGCCTTTGACTTTGCTCATGTCAGGACGAGGTTCTCCTCCTGTTCCTGACATGGCTGTATTTTTGGAGGGATCATATCCAGTCATAATACATCCATGCTAGGTGGGAGGGGCACGTTAGCTAGAAAAAAAAGTAGATTCAAGGCGAAATAGTAAGTGATACATTTACAGTTTTTTCGCTCCTCCTTGAGGCCCTCCGGTGATGGAGTCGATGGTCCCGATGGGAGGCCGGTCCCCGGGCTGCTCCTCCCTTTTCTGCGGTTCAGGCGGTGGGAGGGCTCTTGGCCGGTCTCCTCTACCCTCAGGCCTGCGGTGGATGAATCTGTCGAGTCGACCTCGCCGGATGAGCTCCTCGATCTCGTCCTGGAGCTGGATGCATTCTTCGGTGTCGTGGCCGTGGTCGCGGTGGTAGAGGCAGAACTTGTTGGGGTTACGCTTCCCAGGATGTGTGCGCATCCTCTCAGGCCTAGGGAGCTTCTCCCTGACCTCCATTAATACTTGGGCCTTTGAGGCATTGAGGGGGGCATAGTTGCGAAATCTCCCTGGTGGGGAGCCCCGTCGAACCCTGCGGTCCGAGCTTCTCTGTCTGCGTGCCCGGGGTGGAGTATGGGCGCACTTATGTCCAGGAGGGGATCGGAAACGCGGCCGGGCTTCCTTGGGCCTTTCCTCAACTGTGGGCTTACTCGAATCTCCCGCTTGACGCTCCCTCGCTGTCTCTTTGTCCTTCATTTTGAAGGCTTCTTCCGCTCGGGCGTATCCTTCAACTCGAGCCAGTAAATCGGCAAAATCCCTGGGGTACTTCTTCTCCAGAGAGTACAAAAGATCGTTCTTCTGCAGGCCACCTTTCAGGGCGGCCATGACAACTGATTGGTCCAAGTTTCGGACCTCTAACGCCGCGATGTTAAAATGGTTGACATAGACCTGTATGGACTCCCCTTCCCTCTGCTTGATGTTGATGAGGGACTCCGAACCCTTTCGGGGATGCCGGCTGCTGACAAAATGGGCCACAAATTGGTGGCTCATTTGATCGAAGGAAAAGATGGTACCCGGCTTCAGAGTCGAGTACCAGTTCCTCGCTGCTCCCTTCAAAGTAGACGGGAAAGCCCGGCATAAGATGGCGTCAGGAGCACTGTGAAGCAGCATCATCATTCGGAAGGCCTCCAGATGATCAACCGGGTCCAACGTCCCGTCGTAGCTTTCGAACTGGAGAAGCTTGAAGTTCGGCGGGATTGGTTCCTGCATAATCATTTGGGAGAAGGGAGGATCAGTGCAAATATCCTCACCATAGGCGGGGGGCGCGTGGCGGAGTTCTTCAATCCGCCGGTTCATCTCCTGGAGCCTTCGGTCTAGGAAATCCTCTCGACCTCGAGTCTCGAGGGTCCTTTGGCAGAACGGGGGCAGGGATCTTCCAAGGATGGAGTCATGATCCGATTGAGGGCTCTCTACCCTCGGATTTGCCTTTTCGGGAAGGACGGGGCGGCTAGCCCAGGTGGCCCGCCCCACCACCAGGTTCCGGCATTCTGGAGATGCCCCTTCCGGATGCGCCGACGCCTGTGGTTGCTGCTGCTGCATTGCTTGTACGGCTTCAATGAGGCCTTTGACCTGCTGTGCCAGCAAGTCAAACTGCTCCGCGCCGACCGCCGCCGTCGGAGGGGGAGGAGGAGGAGGCTGAGAAACTGGAGGGGAGGCCAGAGCCTGAGATCTGGCCGCGAAAGCCGTAGACCGTCGGGTGGACGCCCTGCGCGGAGGCATCGAGTGTCGATCTCGTGAAGGGAGATTAGGAGTGGGTGACGGAGAGACGGTCGGAGGCGGCTCCGTTGAACACTCCTTTAAGAACAAGGGTGCTGCGAAGACACCGCCCTTCCTCTAGCGCCAATCCTGTTGATGCAAAAATCTGCTTGCGCCGGAGAAGCTAGAGTCGGGGAAGCCGCGGTCGCCGCCGGGACCTGCAAAGGAAGTCTAAACCGGAGGTGGGGTTGCTCCGGCAAGACCCTCCGACGCTCAAGTCAGTTCTCTGCCTCAACAAGAATGGAGTGCTCGAACGGAGAATTTAGCAGAGTTTTGAGATAAGAAATGAGCTTAGAGAATAACGTATCTGGATCCCCCCTTTTTATAGGCGGAGGAGGTAACGGATCGATGGCGACGTCTGTAACCGTCGGATCGTGGGCCACCCGTAGTCAGGAGAAATTTATTGCGAGAGGTAGTGGAGTGGAATCGTGGCCATCACCGCAGCTCGCCACGTGGAATCTGTTACGAGGGGTGGAGCAGCATCCGTTGTCGTGACTTGCCAGCGGATGGGAGAATCGCCCGGTATCCATCGCAGGAGGTGGAGCAGGTTCGTAGCCGTTATGGTGGCCTGCCAGGGGGTAGTGGAGCCGCACGGAATCTGCCACAGGAAGTGGAGCAGAGCTGCGATGGTTACTGCGGCCTGTTAGGGAATGATGGAGCTGCGCGGAATCTGCCACAGGAAGTGGAGCAGGATCGCATCCGTTATGGTGGCCTGCCAGGGGGCGCGGATCTGTTGATTGAAGCTCGACAGTGGTCGGAGCCCGGCCTCTGTGGAGGTCCGGGAGAGGTCCTCCTGGCGGTTGGGGTCGTGGGTGGAGTCTGACTTCCGTGGGAGTCCGGGCGGAACCCTCTCGGAGCTGAAGTTGCGGGCGGAACCCAGCTCCCGTAGGAGTCCGGGCGGAGTCCTCTGCAATCAAAGTTAGAGGTGAAGTCTGGCTCCCGTAGGAGTCTGGACGGAGCTTACCAGCAGTTGATACTGAGAGCGGAGCCTGGCTCCCGTAGGAGTCCGGGCGGAGCTGTGCTGCAGTCGATGTCGACGGCGGAGCCCGGCTCCCGTAGGAGTCCTGGCGGAGCTGCTCTGTAGTTGATGTCGGAGGCAGAGCCCGGCTCCCGTAGGAGTCCGGGCGGAGCTGTTCTGTAGTTGATGTCAGAGGCGGAGCCCGGCTCCCGTAGGAGCCCGGGCGGAGCTGTTCTGTAGTTGATGTCGGAGGCGGAGCCCGGCTCCCGTAGGAGTCCGGGCGGAGCCGTTCTGCAGTTGATGTCGAAGGCGGAGCCCGGCTCCCGTAGGAGTCCGGGCGGAGCCGTTCTGCAGTTGATGTCGGAGGTGGAGCCCGGCTCCCGTAGGAGTCCGGGCGGAGCTGTTCTGCAGTTGATGTCGGGGGTGGAGCCCGGAGTCCGGGCGGAGCTGTTCTGTAGTTGATGTCGGAGGCGGAGCCTGGCTCCCGTAGGAGTTCGGGCGGAGCTGTTCTGCAGTTGATGTCGAAGGCGGAGCCCGGCTCCCGTAGGAGTCCGGGCGGAGTCGTTCTGCAGTTGATGTCGGAGGCAGAGCCCGGCTCCCGTGGGAGTCCGGGCGGAGCCGTTCTGCAGTTGATGTCGAAGGCGGAGCCCGGCTCCCGTAGGAGTCCGGGCGGAGCCATTCTGCAGTTGATGTCGGAGGCGGAGCCCGGCTCCCGTAGGAGTCCGGGCGGAGCCGTTCTGCAGTTGATGTCGGAGGCGGAGCCCGGCTCCCGTGGGAGTCCGGGCGGAGCCGTTCTGTAGTTGATGTCAGAGGTGGAGCCCGGCTCCCGTGGGAGTCCGGGCGGAGCCGTGCTGCAGTTGATGTCGGAGGCGGAGCCCGGCTCCCATAGGAGTCCGGGCGGTGCTGTTCTGCAGTTGATGTCGGAGGCGGAGCCCGGCTCCCGTAGGAGTCCGGGCGGAGCTATTCTGCAGTTGATGTCGGAGGCGGAGCCCGACTCCCGTAGGAGTCCGGGCGAAGCCGTTCTGCAGTTGATGTCGGAGGTGGAGCCCGGCTCCCGTAGGAGTCCGGGCGGCTCCTATTCTGTAGTTGATGTCGGAGGCGGAGCCCGGCTCCCGTAGGAGTCCGGGCGGAGCTGTTCTGCAGTTGATGTCGGAGGCGGAGCCCGGCTCCCGTAGGAGTCCGGGCGGAGCCGTTCTGCAGTTGATGTCGGAGGCGGAGCCTGGCTCCCGTAGGAGTCCGGGCGGAGCTGTTCTGTAGTTGATGTCGGAGGCGGAGCCCGGCTCCCGTAGGAGTCCGGGCGGAGCTGTTCTGCAGTTGATGTCGAAGGCGGAGCCCGGCTCCCGTAGGAGTCCGGGCGGAGCCGTTCTGCAGTTGATGTCGGAGGTGGAGCCCGGCTCCCGTGGGAGTCCAGGCGGAGCCGTTCTGCAGTTGATGTCGGAGGCGGAGCCCGGCTCCCGTAGGAGTCTGGGCGGAGCCGTGCTGCAGTTGATGTCGGAGGCGGAGCCCGGCTCCCGTAGGAGTCCGGGCGGAGCTGTTCTGCAGTTGATGTCGGAGGCGGAGTCTGGCTCCCGTAGGAGTCCGGGCGGAGCCGTTCTGTTCATAGTCGATTCCGCCGAGGATTTCGGCTGTGGGTATTTTATACCCAACACTAGGCATGCTGCAGATCAATTTTATGAAAAAATTAAAATTTTATTTTCTATTTTTTGATCTGATTATAACACTTATAATATCAAAAAAATAAAGAATAAATTAGGTTTAATTTATATTTTAATCTTATTAAAATATAAAACTTAAGACCATTCATGGATTCAACTAATCCTAGTCTAGTCATGCATCTTATGCATGTTAGATCTTCTTAGATTTAATTTTATATATTTTGATTTTAGATCCTATCATATCTGATGTAACATCTAAAATTTTTTAATATCAAATAAATTAAAATTAAAATTAGATCTAAAATAGATCTAAAATAGAGCCAACAACCTGGCTCTGATACCACTTGAAGGGGGGGAGACCGCTTTTTCTCGTAGGATCTTTCAGATTTCATCAAATCAGGAATGGAATAATTTTTAAATTTTTATCCTACATATTTTAGATTTAATTTTATAGATCTAATTTTATTATCTGATATTTAAAATCTAAAATTAAATCTAAATCTATGATGAAAGAAGAAGTACCTCAAGGGTAATCTGATTACCCTGTAGATGATCTCTGCACAGCCCAAGGTTCTGATGTAGCCACACAAGTGCCTGACCTCACCGGTATCCACTCAGGCAGGATCTGGAACATCTTCTCCTCGCAAATCTATGCTTCAAAAATCAGATCTTTATCTGATTTGAAAGTACTTCTGAACTCCTTCTGAAGTTGGAGCAGCAGCCTGTTGAAGATGTCCTGCAGCCTTCTGTTCCAGGCATCACCACGCCTTGGATCTTTGCCAGATGGACATCCAACTCTTTGGACATGAAGAGAGGAGGAAGGAGAGCAGGGAGGATATAGAGAAGAGGGGAGGAGGCAGCAGCTATTAGGTTTTGTGCATAAAATAATTTCTTCCATGAAACCCTAGGCACAGCAGGGTTTATATAAACCCTGTATGCTGCGCAGTGCCACATCATTCAACCAATCAAAAAATTCCAATAAATTCTAAAAAAATTTTGATTGATGGAGTGATATCATTTGATTATATCAGATAAGAACTCCACCCTCTCTCCTAAGTTGGCACCAACATTGGATAAGCTCAATCAAGGTGGCGCCAAAGAGTCCATGTTTATCAGGACTCTTTGGTTCTTATCCATTTGGGGTGCCCACTTTAATCCAATTGGGCTCATGCCATAATCTGATTATGGCACCCAATTCAATTGAGTTTTGACATATGGACACTCCATAAAAATCCTCCAATGAACCCTCTTCAGTTTAAGATCTATATGTCAACTTTTGACAGATGTCCTAAAATGAAATTGGCAGGTGCTAGGAATTAGCAGGTGTTGTCTTAAATTCATCTCATGAATTAAGACAAGCCTTTTCTGAACTGGACAAGCTTCATTTAGATTGAGAAAAACTTTCTCAAGATTCTTTGGATGAGTCAAATCATATTTGGTTCAGTAGAGACAGAAAAGATTACACGAGGAAAAAGTTAGGCTCAATCGTGTGCTAGCACGATTTCCTTGAACCTAATTGGATCTAATCCAAATCAATTGGGTTAGCCCAATTGATGACATCCAAATCCTAACCCTTGTTTGTGTGACCCAGTTAGGTTCAATTCTGTATGGTAATGAGATATGTCATGATCTCATCATCGACATCATCAAAACTCCTTTCGATGGACCAGAACTCTTCTGATTCAGATAATTAGAATGATCGATCATCAATATCATTCTAATTGCTTCCAAAATCCACCAGTGACACCTAACAGTATGTGGTGGCAACCCATCAAAACTAAAGATGAACCTCTCAGTGCAGCTACCTGTGTGATTGAGTTCTTCTATCATGAGTCCTGACTGAATTAGGGTTAAGGTGAACTCGTCAAACCCAACATCAGTCATATGAGTTAATCAATCGATCCGAGTCCAATGTGAAACCTTAATGGAAAAATCTTTTCCATTATTTCACTCTGCCATGGCCATGGGCTTAAGGACTCGATCTTTCAATTATCATAGGACTACTCCTCTCATCTACCGAGGTTGATAGATCCCATCTTGGTGCGACCTAGTTCCTACAATGAATATGCCACAGCCAACATACACCTCAGGGTTCCGAATGGCTAGGAGATCGAGTTATGGTGTAGTCAAACTATAACACACTCAAGGTGAACTGTCGATGCACCTCAGGTCAATGAACTAGACACACAACTGCAGCATCGAGCTAGTCATCGATGAGAAGGTAGACTTCCTTATGACTGCTCGAAGTGGTCACACTCAGTACTCTCATTCTCAATGAATATCTGTACTCTCATTCTGATGTCTCCACACCGTAGACTCAAGACACATCTACCCTAAAGAAGCGATCGTACACCAACCTTCCGGATCGATCACCATCCTCGTGATGATCTTATGGTCAGGAGCTGTTTATGAGTTAGTTATGTAAATTTATGCCTTAAATTTTCAACTCTTGAAAATATGAATTTACATTCCCACTAACTCAAAGGATGTATCACAGACATAATGTACACAATGTGATTGAAGAATAACCCTTTTATTCATTTATATTCAAAATTATAAATTTACCCTTAGATCTGTACAGAAATGTGTCAGTCGATCTGACATCTAGGGCACACATCTATCAATAAGCAAACCAACTACAAGAGAATTTGGGTTCATCCAGGTGCTAGCAAGATTAACATGAACCCAATAGGATTTCTCTAAATCTATATAAATTAATACTTCATAAGCCCAATTATAATCAATCTAGGTCTTCTTCCTTTATGTGTGACCCCATAGGTTCAATTCTATCTGATAATGAGATATATCATGATCTCTATCATAGGTATCATTAAAAATCTCTTTCAATGTGTCAGAACAGTTTCATTTTAACTCGATAAGGATCATTGATTCAAAATGATTTTATTGAGCTCTCACAATCTACTAGTGACATATAGCAATATGTAGTGGCAACCCAGCAGAATCAAAATAGAACCTCTAGGTGTAGTTAATGTATCATATAGTTTCTTTATCATGAGTCTCGACTAGATGGCAGGTCATGGATAAATCATCAAACCTCATCATCAGTCTTATGAGAGATCCGATCATCTAAAGTCTAATAGTGATTCTAAATGAAAACTCTTTTCCATTAATTACACTGCTAGGCCATAGACTTATGGACTCAGCTTCTCAAATCTCATAAGACTACTCCTCCCTATTAAGGTTGATAGATTCTATCTAGTGCTAGAAATTCGGATAGGGTGCATGTATAGATTTCAAAAATCTTTACAATTGCAACAAAAAAATAATCGGATTAAACTCTTTAACCCCACATGCATTAGATCATATCTAATCCTAACTAAGCCCAGAAGAAAAGATATACATATAATCTGAAAATAAAATTAAGGATGAGATCAATCTCAATATCTTTGCACGGGTAGAAATTCACCACTACCGATGATCTCAGGTTCAAAATTTCTCGAGCCGCACACGTGTCCGGCCTCTATAGATATCCATCGAGATCGATCTTGAGTCGATCTTCTCATAGTAGATCCTTCTTCTCCAAGTAAATTTCAGTCCTTTAGAACTTTGATCAACTCTTTGATTTAGACTGCAGAATTAACTCTTTAATCTGCAGCCTTTTCTCTTCGTTTCTCACTGTAGATGAACAACTCCTCAACTCTTGGTGTGTAGAAAGGTGGGATGCCCAACCTTTGGGCATGGGAAAAAGAAGAGGGAGAGGATGTGGCATGGAGAAGGGAGAGAGAGAGAGAGATCTGATTTTTAATCAATAAAAACTAACTTCTAAAATCCTAGGAGACCTTCTCTTTATATAGGCCCTTCTTTGATCCAAATTAGAAATCAATTAACTTAAAAAGATACACATCTTTATCTCATAAGGATTTTTATCTTTTTATTTTAATTTTTTTCATTAAAATCAAACTTAATTGATAGGATATCAGTCCCTTTTAGTAAGCATATGGGGTGCCCCAGTCAGATAAGGCAATCTGAGAGGGCGCCCATAGAATATAGAGCAGGTAGTTGGGGCGCCAACCCTTGGCACCCCATTCTAGGGTTTTCATTCAAAAGAGGGGGCATGGCTCCTCTCTCTCTCTCCTTCCATGTCCATCCACAAGAGGGGGCGGGCCCCTTATGCTTTATCCAGGGGATTGGTGCCCCTTGGTCCTACCAAAAAGGGGGTAGGCGCCACCCTTCTTTCCATTTATTCCACACACATATTAGGAGATAAAGAGGAGATAATAAAGAGATAATGAGAAGATAATTTAGTCAATTAATTGACTTAATCCAATCCTCTTGAGCGTACAATTAGGCACCCAATTAAATTCAAATAGATTTAGGTTAGGTCCAAGGCTATGGACTTGATCCAATCGAAGTCCCAAGAAGAATTATGTTTAACCATGTGCTAGCATGGTTTTCTTAAACCTAATAGAATTTCAATAAACCCTAATTCAATTAGAACTTCATAAGCTCACTTGGCAAATTCAAGATTAAATCCCTTAATGCATGACCTCATAGGTTCCATTCTATCTGATAGTGAGATATATTGTGATCTCCATTATAATATCATTGAAACTTTTTTTGATGGATTGAAATAATTTTAACTCTACCCTTCAAGGATTATCGATCATCAAGATAACATTCGATGAGTCCCACAATCTATCAATGACACCTAGCAGTATGTAGTGCTAACCTAATAGAATCAAAGTACGAATATCTAGGTGCAGTTATCGTATGATTCAGTCTTTTTATCGTACGTTCCGACTTGATGGAGGTCATGAAGAACTCATTAGACCCCATCGTTAGTCATATGCTAGATTGGCTTGACTCAAATTTATTTATGAATTTTGTGAAAACTCTTTTCCAGTATTCACACTTGCTTTGACTAAAGACTTTTTGAATTTAGTCTCGTAAATCACATAAGACTTCTCCTTTTCTATCAAGATCGATAGATTCCATCTAGATGCATCCTACTCCAAATAGCGAACCTGAACCTATTGAAGCCAACATACACAGCAAGGATCCGAATGGTTAGAGACAAAAGGAACATGCAGTCAAACTCAATACCCTCGCTGTGAATAGCCAATGACATCGTAGGTCAAAAAACCACTCATACCACTACAGCATCGAGAAGATCACTGGCGAGTGAGTAGACATCTATGTGGTTTCTCGTGTTGGTCTCGCTCAGTGTAAATTATTCTCTAACAACCATCCGCATCCTTACCCCAGTGTCCCTACACTGCAGACTTGAGACTCATCTGCCCATAAGGGAGATGAGTTGTGCACCGATCTCGAATGGATTGATCATTATCTTTTATGATGATCATTTGATCGGGAGTATTTAAAAATTAACTACTAATTAATATATATCTCAAATTCTCAATATTTTAAGAATATACAAAAATTATCTTTATTAATTTTTAAAATAAATTATGGATACATTAATATGATTAGCATGAAAAAACCTTTTATTGATAATAAAGATATTACAAGTACAAGGTTAAGCTCTAGAATTACATAATGTGTCAGCCGACAATTGGCTTCTAAGGCATAAATCTAACAAACTTCCACTTGAGCTAAAGCCAATTGGCTATATACTTAAGACCCATCTTTTCAAGATGAGCTTCGATCTTCTACTGACTGAGAGACTTGGTTAGTGGGTCCACCATATTTAGCATGGAGTTGACTCTTTACACCTCATCAAACTTCTTCTCGAGATATTTGCATATGATATGAAACCACCGCTCTATATGCTTGGACTTCTGGTGAGACCTAAACTCCTTAGTGAGGGCTATGGCACCGTTGTTGTCGTAGTGCAGTACAATGGCATCTGATAGTGTCACACCCAGCTCTGCAACAAACTTCTTAACCAAAAGACTTCCTCAGTAGCTTCAGAGATAACAATATACTTGGCTTCCATGGTCGAATCTGTAATGATCGATTACTTGAAACTCTTTCAATTAACCACACCATTATTATATAAAAAGATACACCCTAACATAGATTTTCTATCATCGATATTAGTCATAAAGTCTGAATCGATGTATCCCTCAACTTTTAGCTCCAATCCTCCACCAAAGATTAATAATAAATCTTTAGTTCTTCTTAAGTACTTGTAGATATTTTTAACAGTAATCCAGCATTCTTCATCTGGATTTGCCTGATATCTGCTCGTGATACTCATGGTAAGGGTTATATCAAGACGTGTATATAACACAACATACATGAGGCTCTTTATTGCTGAAGCATAAGGGATCTTGCTCATATGCTGGATCTCCTCAGGTGTGTTGGGACACATCTTTTTGGAGAGATAAATGCCATGTCTAAGGGGTAAAAGATCCCTTTTTGAGTTTTCTATGCTGAACCTCTTCAGCACCTCCTCTATGTATATTTGCTGTGAGAGTCCTATCATTATCTTAGATCTATCTGTATAGATCTTTATACCAAGAATGTAGAAAGCTTCTCGTAGGTCTTTCATGACAAACTCTTTCGACAATCATACTTTGACCGATATCAGCATGGGAATATGATTTCCAATCAGGAAGATGTCATCCACATATAATATGAGGAATGTAATAGTGCTCTCACTGACCTTTTTGTACACACTTGGCTTCTCCTCATTTTTGATGAAATCAAATATTTTAATCACATCATTAAAGTGAGTGTTTCAACTTCGAGATGTTTGCTTGAGTCGATATATGGACCTTTGCAGCTTGCAGACCTTGTGATTACTATCACTAGATGTGAAATTCAAAGACTGCTCCATATAGATATCTTACTCAAGATATCTATTTAAGAAGACAGTTTTCACATCCATCTATCAAATTTCATAATCATGAAAGGCTGTTATGGCAAGCAAAGAACGTATAGATGACTACGGGTGAAAAGGATTCATGATAGTCAATGCCTTCGCATTAACTATAACCTTTCACGATTAGTCTTGTCTTATAGATCTCTACCTTGCCATCTGACTTAATTTTTCTTTTATAAATTTATTTATACCCAATAGGTATAATACCTTCAGGTGGATCTGCTAAGGATCAAATCTGGTTGGAATGCATGGAGTCAATTTCTGACTTCATCACTTCCATCCATTTCTCAGAGTCTATATCTAACATTGTCTTATCATAGGTCTTGGGATCATTCCTAATGTCCCTATCTCCCATAAAGAATACTTTCTCTAAATTCTCTATAAGAATAACTAAGTACCTTTCAATAGGATGGGAGATCCTACTTGATCTATGAGATGGAGGAGGTATCATATCTACTAGCTCATTATGGGTTTAGGTTCTTAAACTCGATGCTCTTCAGAGACTTTCTCTTCGAGCTCAATTTTTCTCTCACTGCCTCCATTTTGGATAAATACTTTTTTTAAGAAGATGGCATAATGACTCATAATCACATTATGATCCTCAGAAAGATAGAAGTAGTATCCCATAATTTTCTTAAAATATCCTATAAAGTGAGCCCTAATGGACCTAGCCTGTAACTTATCTGCCTGCTGTCGCTTGACATGGGCCAGACATTTCTAAATCTTGAGGTACCCAAGAGTTGGCTTCTTATCATGATATAACTCATATGATGTGATAGAAATAGATTTAGAGAAAATTTGATTCAAAAGACGAATCACAGAAAGCAATGCATGTCCCTAGAGAAAGACAGGAAGGTCTGTAAAGCTCATCATAGATTGAACCATATCTCATAGGGCTCGATTTTTATTTTTGAATATTTTATTGAGCTGAGACATCCCTGGAGGTGTCTACTATGAGACTATTCCATTATCCTTAAGATAGATCCAAAATTCTCTACTAAGGTATTCCCCTCCTCGATTTGATTGAAGAACCTTTATGGATTTTCTGATCTATTTTTCTACTTCATGTCTGAACTCTATGAACTTTTCAAAAGCTTCAGACTTTCGATGGATCAGATATACAAACCCAAACCATGAATAATCATCGATAAAAGTTATGAAGTAGATATAGCCACCCCTAGCTTGTACATCGAATGGACCACATACATCAATGTATACCAGGGCTAATATCTCAGTGGCTCTTTTCTCTTGTCCCATAAAGGATAACTTGGTCATTTTTTTTTGAAGACACAATTCACAAACTAGATAAGACTCAAAAGTCAATAGTTCGAGAAGATCATCTTTCTGCACTTTGTTGAGTCTGTCCTCTCCAATATAGCCTAGCCTAAGGTGCCACAGATACTTTTGACTAATCCTATCTCTAAGTCTCTTGGATCCTATAGCATTCATAATTTGCTCGTTAATATTTACACTCGCATCTATATGCAAATGATAAAATGTTAGATTTGTGCCTTAGAAGCCAATTATTGGCTGACACATTATATA
This sequence comes from Elaeis guineensis, assembly GCF_000442705.2. NCBI lineage: Eukaryota > Viridiplantae > Streptophyta > Magnoliopsida > Arecales > Arecaceae > Elaeis > Elaeis guineensis. Next base: position 88,336,502 of record NC_025997.2, read on the forward strand.
CATCCAAGACTTAAATCTGTACTTATAATTTTTATTATCAATAAAGAGTTTTTTTTTTAATCATATTTATGTATCCATAATTTATTCTAAAAATTAACAAAGATGATTTTTATATATTTTTAAAGAGTTAAAAATTTGAGACATACATTAATTAATGATTAATTTCTAAATACTCTCGATCAAAGGATCGTCATGGAGGATAGTGATCAATCCATTTAAGATTGGTGCACAGTTTATCTCCCTTATGGATAGATGAGTCTTGAAATTATGGTGTAGAGACACTAGGATAAAGGTGCGGGTGGTTGTTAGAGAATTTTGAGTTTGACCAATACGAGAACCACATGGATGTCTACTCACTCTTCAGTGGTCTTCTTGATGTTGCAGTGGTGTGAGTGGTCTTTTGACCTATGGTGCCATTGGCTATTCGCAGTGAAGCCACTAGATTTGACTGCACATTTTCTTGGTCCCTAGCCATTCAGATCTTTACTGTGTATGTTGGCTTCAGTAGGTTTAGATTCGCTATTTGAAGTAGGATGCACCTTGATGGAATTTATCGACCTTGATAGAAAAGAAGTCCTATGCTATTTGTGAGACTAAGTTCAGAAAGTTTTTGGCCAAAGCAAGTGTGAATACTTAAAAAGAGTTTTCACAGAATTCACAAATGAACTTGAGTCGAGTCAATCTAGTATATGACTGATGATAGGGTCTAATAAGTTCTCCATGACCTCCATCAAGTCGGAACTCATGATAGAAGGACTGAATTATATGATAACTACACCTAGAAGTTCATTCTTTCATTCTACTGGATTACTACTACATACTGCTAGAAATTACTGATGGATTGTGAGGCTCATGGGGCATCGTCTTGATGATCGATGATGCTCGAAGAATAAAATTAGAAATGTTTCAATCTATCGAAAAGAGTTTCGATGATATTGTGATGGAGATCACAATATATCTCACTATCCGATAGAATGAAACCTATGGGGTCACACATTAAGGAATTTAATCTTGAATTTATGAATTGGGCTTATGAAGTTCTAATTGGATTAGGATTTATTAAAATCCTATTAGGTTTATAAGAACCATGCTAGCATATGGTTAATCCTAATTCTTCTCAGGACTTTGATTTGATCAAGTCCATAGCCTTGAACCTAACCTAAATTTATTTGAATTTAATTGAGCTCTTAATTGTGAGACTAAGAAGATTTGATTAAGTCAATTAGTTGGCATAATTATCCTAACATTATCTCTTCTTTATCTCCTAACTATCTCTAAGTGTGCATATGGAATAAATGAAAGAATGGGTGGCGCTTACTTTTATTTTTGGCGGGAGCTAGGCACCAAATCTCAGGATATTACAAGAGGAGCTCGGCCCCTATTATGTGGCATGACATGGAGAAGAGAAAGAGGGACCACACCCCCTTTAATATGGCAAGAAACCCTTATGTGGGGCGTCAAGAGTTGGTGCCCCAACTACTTGACTTATATTCCTTGGGGCACCTCTTGTACTTACCTAAAGGGGCTGATTATTTGTCAAGTATATCTAATTTTATAAAAAATAAATTAGATTAAAAAGATAGAGGATTCTTATGAGATAAGAATATAGTTTTTTAAGATAATTGGATTCCTATTATGAGTCAGGATAGTGCCTATATAAGGAGAATATCTCTAGGATGTCTATGTGATAAAATTTTGTGAGAAACAAACCTCTCTCTCTCCCTTCTCTATGCCTCCCCTCCTCCCTCTCTTCTCTTCCACACCCAAGGGTTTGGCATCCCACTTTTCACATGCCAAGACTCTGAGGAGTTTTGTCTTCAAGAGTGAAGAACGAGGAGAAGAAGAAGAAGGCTGCAGATCAAGAGTTGATCCTGCAGTCTAGATCAAGGTGTTGATCTAAATTTTAATGCTCAGATTTTACTTGAAGAAGAAGAATCTACAATGAGGAGATCAGTTTGATTTTGATCCTAATGGATATCTGTAGAAATCAAACACGTGTGCAGCTCGAGCGTCTACGAATCCATGAACATCGATAGCAGTGAATATCTACCCGCACCAAGGTAATAAGATACGATCTCATACTTCTTCTAAATTTTAGATTATATATTTTTTTTCCCTGAGCTTTAGGTAGGATTAGATTTGATCTTATGCATGTGGGGTTAAAGGATTTAACCTATATTATCTTTTGCTATATTTTTTAAAAAAATTTTGAAATATACACATGCTGTCTACCTAATTTTCTAACAGTGGTATCAGAGCCAGATTTTTAAAAATATATATGATCTAATTTTTTATTAGATTTAAAAGTTTTAATAATTTAAAATCGATCTTGTGCTGATATAAGATTGTCCTGGTATAGGATTGACCTCCTATATTATAAAGATTATCCTAGCACAAGATTGATCGATTTTAAAAATTATTTTTAAAGTAATTAAATTAATTTTTTAGATTTAAAAATTAGCATATGTGATATGTTTAATTTTAAGTTTAGATCTAAAATTAGAATGATTAAAAGTTTATATCAAACTGATATAAGGCTATCTTGATATAGAGTTGATCTCCTATATTGTAAAGGTTGTCCTAGTTTGATGTAAATCGATTTTTGAAAAGATATTTTTAAAATATTTTAATCATTATTTTAGATCTAATTTTATATATATTTGATGTATGTAAATTTAATTTTTGATCTAAAATTTGATGTATATGTGATGCATATTTAATTTAGATCTGAAACTACATATATTTGATATATGATATTAGGTTTAGATCTGAAAAAATTTCAAGATCATAAGTCACTAATTGTATGTAATAAAATATAATTTAAAATTATTTTTAGATCTAAAATTATATTATTGCATGTGGGTATGGGTTAAACAAATTAGGTTTAAGTGATCAAACTACAATTAGGGTCTAATTGATTAGATCAGGACAGAACCCACTTTTAATTTTGAGAAATTGATTGAACCTAATCGATGGATGATTAGGATTAGATCAAAAGGGCTCAAAGTTGAGTTTAGTTGTAGTTAGTCACATCAATTCATATTTTGATGTGAGTTGATTGACTCGAGATCGAATTTGGCTCAGTGGTTCAGGCCTATTTTAATAAGTTAACCTGATCGATTCTTATCAACCAATTTGATGTCTAAGATAAGTATTTAGATGGTGATAATTTAATTAATTCCATTATCTGACTTGATCAATTTTGATTGGTGTCTAAAGAAAGCAATGGGAGATCCCCATGCATCTTAACTTACTTGGCCATCTTAGGAGATTCAGTTTCGTGTTAGGTTATTTGTTGACTCGAGTTCACCCATGCCAACTAGGATGGTTAGACATATTGATGTGCCGACCTAATTTAATCAGTCAGATATCAGATCTACTGATTTAGAAGAGATCTAAACTTAAATTTTCTCACTAAATATTAAGTCTAGAGATCTTTCATCATTATAGAGATGCGAGTACCTTCCTGACGTTGATCGTTCTCGACTGGTTATAATGATTCAGTTGCATCAGAAAGATACAACCACTCTATTGACATTTGATATCCCAAAGTAGAGATGGGGTTGGGCCCAATAATTATTAGGTGAGGGTCTCAATGATGATTTTGCCTCCACTGATGAACAATAGGTCTAACTTAACTAAGAAATATGCCAATAACTATTAGGTGAGGCCACAGGACTTAGAGACTAAGCCCACTACATCTTGCTTAGTGAAGCAATGGACAAAGTGTTATCCACTCATTGATCTGTTTGCATCAATAACTATTAGGTGAGGTGTATATAGATTAATGGGACCACAGTATCTATTTAAAATCGATCGCATATAGGTTTCTATTTCTCCATCCGAGGAGTGTGAGAGATTTGAGAAAATAGTGGGAGCCTTTATTTATTTTTAAAGTCCTTAGAACAAACAATCTTATAAGTATAAATATCTAACTAGAAACTATTCTCTCTACATATAACCATGTCGAGTACCAACCTCTTAGCTCGAATCTTTGATACCAATAGGTTGACCGACATCAATTACAAAGACTGGCTCCAAAATCTGAGAATTATTTTTAGCTCTAAGAAACTCACCTATGTCTTAGATCAGGATGCATTTGTGTTACCTACTCGTCCATCCCTTGATTAATGAGCTGTACTTGAGAAGTGGATGGACAAAGATAACAAGGCAAAGGGTTACATTTTAGCATCTATATCCAATGATCTTCAGCAACAGCATGAAGACATGAGGACTGTCAGAGAGATACTGACTCACCTATAAGAGTTGTATGGTGAGCAGAGTCGCATAGCTCGCTTTGAGGTCTCTCGGAGACTTTTCAGAGTGAAGATGCATGATGGACAATCTATCAATGATCATTATCTGACAATGATTAAGGATATAGAGGAGCTTCAGAAGCTTGGGATGAATAGATAAGAAATTGTAGATGAATCTAATCCTCTAGTCCCTTTTTGATTCATATGGACAGTTCATCATGAACTACTATATAAATAACATAGATGCCACTTTATCTGAGTTATTAAATATGCTGGTAACAGTAGAGGGCATCTTGAAGAGTTCAAGGGGCACAGTTTTGGCTATAGAGTGGACTTTTTCTAAAAGAAAATCTTCTTTTAAGAAGAAAAAAAGTCCGCAAAGAAGCAGAAGAATGAGGCCAAGCTCAAGAAATAGGTTCCAAAGATGACCGATGATAAGAAAAAATATTTTCATTGCAATGTCGAAGGCCACTGGAGAAGAAACTGCCCAGCCTACCTGACGACTGTCAAGAGCAAGATGAAGGATGGGCCTTTTAAAAGTACATCTGAATTGCTCATTATTGAAACTAATCTCATGATTTCTTCTTCTTCTAATTGAGTTCTAGATTTTGGATCAAGTGCTCATTTGTACACTTCTATGCAGGGTCTTAAAGACGAAAGGGGACTGAGGGAAGGTGAGATCACTCTCCAGGTAGGCAATGGAGTAAGGGTTGTTGCTGTGGCCGTCGAAATCTACCTTCTGCGACTACTGTTAGGACTTAGTTTGCTTTTGAAAGACTGTTATTATGTACCTGTAGCCAGTAAAAATTTGATTTCTATCTCTATGTTGATATAGGATAATTATAATTTTTATTTCAATAAAGATATGTATTCAATTTATTTTAAAAATAAAGTTATTACACGTACTTTCTTGATTGACAGTCTTTACCATTTGCATACGGATATGAGTGTAAATATTAATGAGCAAATAGTGAATGCCATAGGGTTTAAAAGATCTAGAGATAGGATTAGTCAAAAGTATCTGTGGTACCTTAGGCTAGGCCACATTGGAGAGGACAAACTCAACAAACTGGAGAAAGATGATCTTCTCGAACCATTGACTTTCAAATCTTATCCATTTTGTAAATCGTGTCTTCAAAAAAAAATAGCCAAGCTGCCCTTTGTGGGATAAGAAAAAAGGACTATTGAGATATTAGCCCTGATACACCTGACGTGTGTGGTCCATTTGATATACAAGCCAGAGGTAGCTATATCTACTTCATAACTTTTATTGATGATTATTCATGATATAGGCTTGTGTATTTGATGCACCAAAAGTCTGAAGCCCTTGAAAAATTTATAGAGTTCAGACAAAAAGTAAAAAAATAGATCAAAAAATCCATAAAGATTCTTCGATCAGATTGAGGAGAGGAATACCTTAGTAAGGAATTTTGAGCCTATCTTAAAGATAATGGCATTGTCTCACAATGGACACCTCTAGAAATACCTCAGCTTAATGGGTATTTGAAAGGAGAAATCGGATCCTATTAGATATGATTCCGTCCATAATGAGCTTCACAGACCTTCCTATCTTTCTTTGGGGATATGCTTTACTTTTTGTGATTCATCTTTTGAATCGTATTCTCTCTAAATCTATTCCTACCACACCATATAAGTTATGACATGGTAAGAAGCCAACTCTTGGATATCTCAAGATTTAGAGATGTCTAGCCCATATCAAGTGACAGTAGGTGAACAAGTTAGAGGATAGGTCCTTTAGGGCTCACTTCATAGGGTATCCTAAGAAAACCATAGGATACTATTTCTATCTTCCTAAGGATCACAATGTAATTGTGAGCTATCATGCCATCTTCTTGGAAAAAGAGTTTATCCAAGATGGAGGCAGTGGGAGAAAGATTGAGCTCAAAGAGAAAGTCTCTGAAGAGCATTGAGTCCAAGAACCTAAACTCAATAATGAGCCAGTAGATGTGATACCTCCTCCATCTCATAGATCAAGTAGGGTCTCCCATCCTCCTGAAAGATACTTAGGTATTCTTATAGAAGATTTAGAGGAAGTATTCCTTATAGAAAATAAAAATATTAAGAATGATCCCAAAACCTACAATGATGCAATATTATATATAGACTATGAGAAATGGATGGAAGTGATGAAGTCAGAAATTGACCTCATGCATTCCAATCAGGTTTGGTTCTTAGTAGATCCACCTGAAGGTATTATACCTATTAGGTATAAATAGATTTATAAAAAAAAATTAGGTCAGATGATAAGGTAGAGACCTATAAGACAAAGCTAGTTGCGAAAGGTTATAGTCAACGTGAAGGCATTGACTATTATGAAATCTTTTCATCCGTGGTCATGCTGAAATCCATCCATACTCTGCTTGCGATAGTAGCTTTTCATGATTATAAAATTTGACAAATGGATGTGAAAACTACCTTTCTAAATAGATATCTTGAGGAAGATATCTATATGGAGCAGTCTTTGAATTTTATGTCCAATGATAGTGATCACAAGGTCTGCAAGCTGCAAAGGTCCATATATAGACTTAAGTAAGCATCTGGGAGTTGGAACACTCATTTCAATGATGTAATCAAAATATTTGATTTTATCAAAAATGAGGAAGAGCCATGTGTGTACAAAAAGTTCAGTGAGAGCATTATCATATTTCTCATATTGTACATGGATGACATCCTTCTGATTGAAAATGATATTCTCATGCTGACATCGGTCAAAGTATGGTTGTCGAAAGAGTTTGCCATGAAAGATCTAGGAGAAGCTTCCTATATTTTTGGTATAAAGGTCTATAGGGATAGATTTAAGAGAATGATAGGACTCTCATAGTAAATATACATAAAGGAGGTGCTGAAGAGGTTCAGCATGAAAAACTCTAAGAGAGATCTTTTGCCCTTTAGACATGGCATTCATCTCTTCAAGAAGATGTGCTTTGACACACCTGAGGAGATCCAGTACATGAACAAGATTCTTTATGCTTCGGTAATAGGGAGTCTCATATATACCATGTTATATACATGCCTTGATATAGCACTTAGCGTGAGTGTCACGAGTAGATATCACGTGAGTGTCATGAGTAGATATCAGGCGAATCCAGGTGAAGAACACTGGATTACTGCTAAAAATATCTTTAAGTACTTGAGAAGGACTAAAAATTTGATATTGATCTTTGATGGAGGATCGAAGCTAAAAGTTGAGGGATACATCAATTCAGACTTCATGACTGATGTTGATGATAGAAAGTCTACATTAGAAGGTCTACATCAGGATGTATCTTCTTATGCAATGATGGTATAGTTAGCTGAAGAAGTTTCAAGCAGTCGATCATTGCAGATTTGATCATGAAAGTCGAGTACATCACTGTCTCTGAAGCTGATAAGGAAGCTTTTTGGTTCAAGAAGTTCATTATAGAGTTGGGTGTGATGCCACCAGATACTATTGTATTACACTGCGACAACAACGGTGCCATAGCCCTCGCTAAAGAGCCTAAGTCTCACCAGAAGTTCAAGCACATAAAGCAATGATTTCACATCATACGTAAATACCTCGAGAAAAAGTTCATCGAGGTGTAAAGAGTCGACTCCATGCTGAACATGATGGATCCATTGACCAAGCCTCTCAACCAGTAGAAGATCGAAGCTCACCTTAAGAAGATGAGTCTTAGGTATATAAACAATTGATTTTAGGTCAAGTGGGAGTTTGTTAGATTTATGTCCTAGAAGCCAATTATTGGCTGATACATTATGCACATCCAGAGCTTAAATTTATACTTGTAATCTTTTTATTATCAATAAAAAACTTTTTCTTTTCAATCATGTTTATGTGTCCATGATTTGTTCTAAAAATTAATAAAAATAATTTTTATATATTTTAAAAAATTAAGAATTTAAGATATACATTAATTAGTGGTTAATTTCTAAATACTCTTGATCAAAGGATCATCACGGAGGATAGTGATCAATCTATTTGAGATCGATGCACAGTTCATCTTCCTTGTGGGTAGGTGAGTCTCGAATCTATGGTGTAGAGACACTGGGGTGAAGGTGAGGATGGTTGTTAGAGAATAATTTTTATTGAGCGTGACTAATATGAAAATCATATAGATGTCTACTCACTTGTTAGTGATTTTCTCGATGCTGCAGTAGTGTGAGTGGTCCTTTGACCTGCTATGCCATTGGCTATTCGCAGCAAGGCTATTGGGTTTGACTGCACATTCTCTTGGTCCCTAGCCATTTGGGTCCTTGCTATGTATGTCGGCTTCCGTAAGTTCAAGTTCGTTGTTTGGAATAGGATATACCTAGATAGAATCTATCGATCTTGATAGAAAAAGAGAAGTTCTATGCAATTTGTGAGACTAAGTTCAGAAAGTCATTGATCAAAGCAAGTGTGAATACTAAAAAAAAATTTTTATAAAATTTGCAAATGAACTCGAGTCGAGCCAATCTAGCATATGACTGACGATGGGGTCTGACGAGTTCTCCATGACCTCCGTCAAGTCAAGACTTATGATAGAAGGACTGAATCATACAATAACTGCACCTAAGGATTCATTCTTTCGTTCTACTGGATTGTCAGTACATACTATTAGGTGTCACTGGTGGATTATGATCCTCATCGTGCATCGTCTTGATAATCGATGACCCTCAAAGGATAGAATTAAAAATATTTCAATCCATCGAGTTTCGATGATATTGTGATGGAGATCACAATATATCTCACTACCAGATAGAATGGAACCTATGGGGTCACACATTAAGGGATTTAATCTCAAATTTGTCAATTAGACTTATGAAGTTTGTTGGTGCAGAATTCTACCGAAGCTGGAGAAGCTGGAGCTGGGATGACTGCGGCCGCCGTCGGGACCTGCAAGGGAAGTCTAAACCGGAGTTGGGGGTGCTCCGGCAAGACCCTTCGATACTCAAGTCAGTACTCTGCTTCAACAGAAATGGAGTGCTCGAGTGAGAATTTTAGCAGAGTTTCGAGATAGAGTTTAGAGCTTAGAGAAGAACATATTTGGGAGTCTCTTTTTATAGACAGAGAGCATAACTGATTGACAGCGATGTCTGTAACTGCCTAGTAGTGGGTCGTTCAGAGCCATGCGGAGTTTGTTATAGAGAGTAGTGGCGTCAGGGGCTGTTCAGGGCCACGTGGAGTTTGTTACGGAGAGTGGAGTGGTGTTCATTGTCGTGACTTGCCAGAGAGTGGTGGAGCCGCGTAGAATCCATTGCAGAGAGTGGAGTAGGGTAGTGGCCATTGTCGTGACTTGCCAGAGAGTTCAGATCTATCGGCTGGAGCTTAGCTGGGATGTCTGATGGAGCAGAATGGCTCTCTATCTCATCGATTTAGGAGATGCTCGGATGTTTTCGAGGTTGTTGACAAGTCTACTGTTGTCGGATGCCTCGGGCGCTGATGCTACAGGCGGGAGTCATCTGCTGTAGAAGCTCGGATGGAGACTTTTTGTTGGTGAAGTCCGGTAGGAGTCCGATTGCTAGAGAAGTCTGTCTGAGATTTGCCTGATGTGGAAGCTCGTCTGAAGATTATCCATCGGAGAAGTCTGGTTTCATGAAGAATCTGGCGGAGGGTTGGCCGACAGTGGACTTCGGATGGCGTTGGGGAAGTTCATCCGCTGGAGGAGTTTGGGGATCCTGTGGAAGTCTGGATGGCGTTGTGGAAGTCCGGCTGATGCTATTGAAGGCTGATGGCTGGGGAGGTTCGGAAGACACCGGAGGTGATCGATCGTTGTAGAAATTCAGCTGCTGGAGCCTGTCTGTTGTAGAAGCTCGTCCGAAATCCATCCACTGTGGAAGTTCGGACGGAGTCTGATTCTTGCAGAAGGATGAAAGGAGGCCGCTTATTGTAGAAGCTCGATCGAAGATTGGTTGTCGTGGAAGCTCAGAGTGGTGACCTGGCTGGTGGAACCTGTCCCATTGTAGAAGCTCATCCGGGATCCAGAGTAGATATCCGAAGTAGACCGCCTGCAGTAGGAGTTCAGAGTAGACTGCTTGCTGTAGAAGTTCAGCTCTCGTAGGAGCTCGGATGGAATCCGAAAGGCGGTCGACCGTCGTAGAAACTTGGATGGAGTCTAGTTACCGTAAAAATCTTGTTGTCGTAGAAGCTCAAATATTGACGAAGTCTGGAAGAAGTTTGGAGTAGGGTCGTCCGTGGCCGAAAGAAGTCTGGAAGGGATTCAGAGAATAGTTGTTCATTGTAGAAGATCGACTGATAGTGAAGCCCAGAGAGCCTTTGGAGCGGCCCGATAGATGAATGGAGAAGCTCATTGTTGGAAAACTTCGGATGGTATTATGGAAGCTCGGACGATCGAGGGGGTTCAGAAAGATGCCACCCAAGGTCGGAAGCCGAAAAAGTCCTGGAAGGGTCGGTCTTTTACAAACTTCGACTGGAGGTATTTTATACCCAACACCAGTCCCCCTACTTTCGAGTTCGGGTTTCGAATGAAGGAAGTACAAAGAAATTCTCACAGCCGAAGTTGCCCCCCTCGATTTTCGCACTCGGTGGTTGCCAGATATTTTGGCTTTTGGCGCGCTGGTGCCAGAGTCTTTTCAAATCAAAGCGATCTGAAAAGATTTTTTCGGAATTCTCGCTGGGGCGTGGCTCTAGGTATGGTGCAATAATAATTTTATCAGCTGTCAGCCATTTTTAGCCGCCTGCCATGGTGAGTGGGACACGCGGTGAGCGTAGGTCGGCCAGAGAAGATCTGCAATCATTATTGCGCCGGACCCCAGGGTCTATTTAAACACGTCCTCCTCCTTCAGGGGTTTCACTTTACCTGAGAGAATCCCTCAGTCTTTTCCTCTTCCCTGAGAGCTCCAGCTTCCTTTAGCATCCTTCTCGGCCTTAGGCATCCTCCAGGTCGACTTCCATCATCCTTGCTGTCTTCCTGCACTCCTCGGGCCAACCATGGTTAGTTTTGAAACTTCTTGCCATTTTTCTATTCTTTCTTCTTCATATTCCGTTCATTTAGCTTCCTTGAGAGCTTGTTTGTTATTTTTCTCAATTTTTTTTGGGATTTTTGTGGCTTTCATTTAATCCAAAATATCTTCCGATATCTCCTCTTCTAGCGGTTCTAAGAGTTCGTCAGCCCCAGTTCCCCAAAGTCCTTGTACCGTAGGCGAACCCATAGTTAGGATTGAACCTTGTCTGGTCTTTGTGCCAGACACCATCCCCAGCTCCTTGACTCCGGATGAACTCTCACTGATAAAGATTCAGTATGGAGTTCCTCTGAAGTACGAGCTGGAGCTTCTCGGGCCAACTGACCGGGCTAGCACCCCTCCTCCCGATCGCTTTTGTCTGTACCAGGAGGCCTTCCGTGCCAGACTTTGACTTCCACTTCTGCCTTTTGTTATCACTCTCTTTCATTTTCTAAACATTTCTCTAGTCTTAGTAGCGCCGAACTCCTTTAGATTTTTGATAGGATTTCTTTCCCTTTGTCGTCTAGCCGAAGTCCAGCCAACTATTTCTTTATTTAGGTATTTCTATACCTTCAAATGTCACCCCTCGGCAAAGGACTGGTGGTACTTCTTCTCTCAGTTCGGTAGAAAGGGGTTGCTAAAAGGCACCCCCTCTTCTATCCACAACTAGAAGGAGAGGTTCTTCTACGTCCGATGCCCGACCTTGGAGCTAGGATTACCCCCTTGGGGCTCTCTGAGGGATTCCATCCACCGGTCTTCTAGCCTAAAAGGGACGACCTCGAAGCCTCCAAAAAGCTCGAGGCCTATCAAGCCCCCCTCCTCTCTGAACTTCTGAAAGAACAACTCTTGTTCAACGTTGGCCTGAGTCCTCTTAACCCTGCTGGTACCATTATTTTTTTTTTTTACTGCTTCCCCTTTCTCTTATTCCATCTCTGAGCCGTGCTGATCTTCTTTTATTGCAGATATGGACGCAGGCGTGGCTCGGAGGTTAGCCCAGGGTCTCAAGACCCACAAGAGAAAAGATGCCTCAACTTCGGGGTCGGCGAAGAGGGCTAGGACATAAGGGACAAGCTCGGCCATGCCTGCTCAGGTGGCCAGTGTCGTCGATGTCCCTTTCGACGTCGAACCCAAAGTCCCTCGAGCCCCTTCAAGGAGCCCCCCGACCGAGGATCCCGCTCTAGAGGCCCATCCCGAGGGGGCGCCTGGGGTCGAAGGGAGGAGGAGAAAGAAGACCCTGGCCCGTAAGAGCCGCAGCCGCAAGGCTGCCGTCGAGGGGCCGGCAGCTCCGAGGAAGACCTGGGGGAAAATTCCTTCAACAACAGGGATTTAATAAAGAAGCTGATTGAAGGGTGCATTCTGCCCGAGGTCGTCCAGAGGATTGTCCTTGCGGATCCTGAGCTGCGGATCTGAGACTCTCTGGGATCTTTCCTCGAAGTAGGTTAATTTACTTTTTTCTCCTTCTTGCTTCTTTACTTAATTTACTCCTTAGCCTTTATATTGACTCTCCGGCCTCTCTTGCAGATTGGACACCAGCTTGTCGCCAACGTTGAGGCGGTGAAGATCGCCAAGAGGGAGGCAACTCGGACAGAGGAAGGTTGCCTGGCTGAGGCCGCCCACCTCGAGAAGAAGATCGTCGAGGTCTTAAGTCTCCAGGAGGTGCTGGAAAAGGAGGGACAAACCTCGTCCGATCTGAGGACCGCCTTGGAGGAGGAGAGAAAGAAGGCTGAGGCCGAGGTCTCCGAACTGAAGGCATAGGTTTTTGAGCTGAAAGTGCGAATCCCGTCCCTAGTCTCGAAGGCAGGGGCCCGAGCAGTGGAGGAGTTCAAGGCCTCCTCCGAGATGGAGGATCTACAGATCCAGTTTGGCCAGGATGCCTTCATCAAGGGTTTCAAACTCTGTCAAGAGAAGGTGGTCGGAAGGTTTTCTGAACTGGACCTCGGCTTCCTGGACGAGACATCCGACGATGAAGCCGAACCTTTCGAAGTCGCTGTCGGTCCTCCTCTAGTTGGGACCTCATCGACCACTGCGGCCGTCGCTGTCGATCTTTCGGGGACGCCGAGCCCCTTCACTTCTGCTCCAGAGGTCCGAAACCTCTAGTTTTGTATTTTTTTCTTTGTGGTGATTTTTCTTCGTTCTCTTGTACTTGAAAATTATTTAATCAATAAAATTGAATTCTTCTTTACAGAGAGCCCCCTTTTTTCTTCTGCATTCTTTTCCTTCTTTTTTGTCTTCTTGCACTAATTTGAGTCGTGGCACTCTTGTCTTCCAATGATAGTGTCCTGCCGAAGCTCTTCCCCTGCCAGAGGGGATTCCTCTGAAGTCGATGATTCGAGACCTCCGAAGGAAAGTTCATCAGTTGACGAAGAAATCCAAGAAGCTGGAAGACGAACTTCATCGGCTGAGGAAGAGCTATTCAGAGGTCACTGCGGAGGCTCTTTGCTTTCAGGACCTCCACAGAAAGGGTCTCATGGACTATACCCGGAGGAAGGCTGACTTCGTGACGGAGCTCGAGGAACTCCAGAAATGTGCCAGTGACCGATCTTGGACTCAGGCTTCCAAGATCAGCTCCTTGAAGTCGAGCTGGTGGCTGCACGGGAGAAAATCGACCAGTTGGAGGGGAGCTCATCTTGGCTCACAATCCAAGCCGACCGTGATCGAGACTGGTTGAAGAAGTTCTCCGACCTTCAAAAGCAGCTGCAGAACGTCGAGGCGAACTACAACGCCTACCGAGTCAGCTGAAGCGGGCAAGTAGAGGACTATTGAAGGAAGCTCCAAACGGCGACCGATGAAATTGCCTGCCTTCGGAGGCAGTTGTCTGAGAGAGTCCAGCTTGCCTCTATACAAGGCTCTGACAAGCTTCGCTCCTTGAGGGAGACCATGGCAGAACTGTCTGTGGCCCTTAGGCGGGAGGAGGTCGAACTACAACGGCTGAAAATTCAGCTAGTCCACGAGCAGCAGGCGGTCAAAGATGCTGAGATGAAGTCTGAGGTCCTGAGGAAGAGGCTTCGAGAGTCGGAGGGTGAGAGCCGGTGGTTCCACCAGATGTACCGGGATATGCTGCTGAGAAAGATAGAACTAGAGGAAGAAGTCGAAAACTTAAAGCAATCCCTAATAAGGACCGGAACCGAGAGCTCGAAGTCGGAAGAAGCTAGGCTTCCTTAGAGCCCCTTTTTTTTATCTTTCATCCTTCCATGTATTCTTTTTCTTTTCTTGTCGTTTCTCTTTTTTGGCCTTCAAGGCTTTGTAATGTACACTTCACTAATGAAATGAAAAGAAAATTTTCCATTACCTTGTCCATTCTGGTATTGAGTTATCATTTACCGAACTTCTTTTGTCTATTTTTCCTCGACTTGTGTTGAGTTCCCTCCTGGCGACTGAGGGTTTTTGATAAGAATATCTCTCCTCATTGAGATGAGGTCCCTTGTGTCTTTGACGTAGTTTATTTTTCACTTATAGCTAGTGTAGTTCGTCGCCTTCCCTTCTTATCTCCCTTTTTATTTTTATTTGGGTGAGGGTTTTTCCTTTAAGTGAGGATTTTCCCTCTGCTCTTAGCGGGGTTGTGGGGTGTAGAGGAGTCACTGAGGAGGCTTTTTTCCTCATCCGATCCTGATCGATCGGGTCTTTGTTTGTGTTAGGGCGAGGTTCTCCTTCTATTTCCAACGTAGCCAATTTCAGCTTATGCTTGGACGAGGTCTTTCTACTGTTCCTAACAAGGCTGTGGGGGCACACAAGGGCCGTTGCGAGGGCCTCTCTCTCCATCCGATCTTTAAATAATCGGATCTTCGACTTTGCTCATGTTAGGATGAGGTTCTCCTCCTATTCCTAACAAGACGGTGGGGGGCATAAGGGCCGCTGCAAGGGCCTCTCCCTCCATCCGATCTTTAAGTAACCGGACCTTCGACTTTGCCCATGTTAGGATGAGGTTCTCTCCTATTCCTAACAAGGTTGTGGGGGCACATAAGGGCCGCTGCAAGGGCCTCTCCTCCCATCCGATCTTTAAGTAACCGGACCTTCGACTTTGCTCATGTTAGGATGAGGTTCTCCTCCTGTTCCTAACAAGGCTGTGGGGGCACATAAGGGCCGTTGCAAGGGCCTCTCCCCCTTCCAGTCTTTAAGTAATCGGACCTTCGACTTTGCTCATGTTAGGACGAGGTTCTCCTCCTGTTCCTATCAAGGCTGTGGGGGCACATAAGGGCCGTTGCAAGGGCCTCTCCTCCCATCCGGTCTTTAAGTAATCGGGCCTTCGACTTTGCTCATGTTAGGATGAGGTTCTCCTCCTATTCCTAACATGCTTAATTTCGATTGTATGGGGAGTTACTTCCTGTTGTTATAAGCTCATGCTAAAAGAAAAAATATGCAAATGTGAAACTTTTATTTAAGCAAAGCTATTGGTAATACATTCGCAGATTTTTCGAATTTCATAGTCGCGGAAGCTCTGCTCCTCCGAGCTCTTTTAGATAGTATGTTCTGGACTGGACTACCTCCTTGACTTCATACGGGCCTTCTCAGTTCGGAGCAAATTTTTCTTGATTCTGAGGTTGTAAGACAGCGGCTCGCCGAAGTACTAGGTCCCCCGCTTGAAGGCTTTGCTTTTGACCCAGGAATTATAGTAGCGGGCTACTTTCTACTTGTAAGCCACCATCCGAACTTGAGCTGTCTCCTGCTTTTCTTCTAACAAGTCGAGGTTGGCCTTGAGATCCTGTGGGTTGCGCTGTTCGTCGAATGCCACAACTCGCACCGACGGAAGCTTGAGTTCAATCAATCACGACTTCTATCCCGAAGCCAAGGCAAAGGGGGTCTCCCCTGTGGGCAATCTCTGAGTAGTTCGGTATGCCCATAACACATGATAAAGCTCATCTGCCCAAGTTTCCTTTGCTTTTTCAAGTCTCGTCTTGATTCCTTGCAACAGAGTCCAGTTAGTCACCTCGGCCTCGCCGTTTGCCTGCGGATGGGCTACCGAAGTGAATTATGGGAGATATTTAGGTCCTCACAAAATTCAGCAATCCTTGCTCCAGCAAATTACCGCCCATTATCATAATGAGGGTTCTGGGTAAGCCGAACCTACAAACAATTGACTTCCAGATGAAGTCTGCACTTTAGCTTCTGTGATTTTTGCCAAAGGTTCAGCTTCGACCCACTTGGTGAAATAGTCTATTGCCACCAGGAGGAACTTTCGCTACCCGATGCCATGGAAAAAGGTCCGAGGATATCCATCCCCCATTGGCAAACGGCCATGGGCCACTCAATGGTGTAAGTTCGGAGGCAGGTTGCCTTTGTATTTTGCATATCTCTGACACCGATCACATCTTCTGACATATTCGATGGAGTCGTGGTACATGGTAGGCAGTAATAGCCTTGTCGGAGCAGCTTGTGGGATAAAGATCTGGCCCCCAGGTGACTTCCACAGACTCCCTCATGTACCTCCCTCAAGGCGAAGTCGGCTTCAGAAGGTCGGAGATATTTTAGGAGGGGCAAAGAGTATGACCTCTTGTATAGCTTGCCTTCGTAAAGGATATATCGGGAGGCCTAGTTCCTAAGCTTTCGAGCTTCTTTTGCATCAGGAGGAAGAACCCCATCCTTGAGGTATGCAACCAGTGGGTCGATCCAACTGGGTTCATGGCTGATCTCCATCACAAGCTGTGATTCTTCATACTTGGGTGCTTCAGAACTTCGAAGAAGACTTCCTTAGGCAGTTCAGCGGAGCCAGTGTAGCCAACTTGGAGAGAAGGTCGGCCCTGGTATTTTCTGCTCTTGGATCTGCCTGATGTCGAAGCTGCGAAGGTAGGGATGATCTCCTTTACCTTTTCGAGATACTTGGCCATACTGTCCTCCGAGCTTCATAATTTTCGCTGACCTGTCCCACTACTAATTGAGAGTCACTGTAGGCTTGAAGCCGATCTACTTCTAATTCTTTGGGATCCTTAGTCCTGCAATCAGAGTTCATATTCTGCTCCGTTATTTGTCGCAGGGAATTGAAGCGCAGGCATACTCCGCGATAATTCCATCTGGATTGACCAAGATAGGCCCGCCTGGCCTGACATGTTGGAGGAACCATCCATGTAGAGGGCCCAAAAACCATCAGGGAGATCTATTCTTTCTTCAGGGGAGTTCGGCTGGAGCCCTAGGTTGTCGGCTTCATCTCGTCCAAGTTCGGCCTCTTCCGGGATAGTGCATTCCACCATGAAGTCTGCTAATATCTGGCTTTTATCACTGGCCAGGTCGATAGTCGATGTCGAACTCCGTGAGCTCGACTGCCCATTTGCTATCCTCCCAGAGGCATCCGCTCGATGCAGAACCCCTTGATCGGCTGGTCGGTGAGCAGTGTTATGGTGTGTCCTTGAAAGTAAGGTCGGAGCCTTCGAGCTGCAATCAACAAGGCGTAAGTTAGTTTCTCTAACTTAGTATACCTGTTTCGGTTCTCTCAATACTCGACTTATGTAGTAGATCGGTCGTTGAATTTTTGCTTCTTCCTTAATCAGAACTGCTGGAGAGCCACAGGGGAGACCGCCAGGTACAGGAAAACTCCTCTCCAGGCTCGGGCTTTGCCAATAGTGGAGATGAGCCGAGGTAGTTCTTCAGTTCTTCGAAGCTTGCTGACATCCAGCGGTCCAACAAAGTTCTTCGCTGCTTGAGGGTCTGAAAGAAAGGTAGGCACCACTCGGTCGATCTTGAGACGAAGCGATTTAGAGCCGCTACTCTCCCAGTAAGGTGCTGAACTTCCTTTATTGACTTCGGGGGTCATTTCTTGGATGGTGCGAATCTTTTCTGGATTTGCTTGATCCCACCCCGATACCATAAAGCCCAGGAATTTTCTGAGGCTACTCCAAAAGCGCACTTGGCTGGGTTCAGCTTCATCTTGTATTTTGGAGGGTGCTGAAGGTCTCCTCAAGGTCGGCGACGTGGTTCATCGAGAATTTATTTGTTACGAGCATATCGTCCACGTAGACCTCCATGTTGCAGTCGATCTGCTATTTGAAGATCTTGTTTACCAGTCGTTGATAGGTCACCCCTGCATTTTTTAGGCCAAAAGGCATGACCCTGTAACAATAAAGGCCACGGTTAGTAATAAAAGCAATTTTTTCTTCATCCTCTGAGCCATCCTGATTTGATTGTAGCCGGAGAAGCATCCATGAAAGTGAGAAGCTCGTAGCCCGAGGTTGCATCCACTAATTGGTCGATTCTGGTAGAGGGTAACTGTCCTTCGGGCAGGCTTTATTCATCTTTTTGAAGTCTATACACATCCTCCATTTATCGTTCGCCTTCTTAACCAGGACCACATTGGAAACCCAGCTCGGATAGTTGACCTCTCTGATGAACCCGACTTTCAGGAGTTTATCAACTTCCTCGGCTATTGCCATTTGTCTTTCTGGTGCATGACTTCGAACTTTTTCCTTCGTCGGTCGGTGTTTGGGATCAACAGCCAGACGGTGCTCCATAACTTCAGCATCGATCCCTGGCATGTCCGTCGGAGCCCAAGTGAAAACATCATATTCTTTTACAAAAATTGATAAGCTGTGTCCGCACCTCTTTCCCCAAGTTGGAGCCGATCTTCACCACGTGCTCTTCATTCCCATCATTCAAAGGAATTGAGACAAGATCTTCTATTGGCTCACCCCGTTCTTCAGTCAGATCATTGCGGGTGTCCAATCCATCAACCGGATAGGGGTCAGACTGACCACTTCTTTGTAGGGCTATAATATAGCAATGTCTTGCCAGGACTTGATCTCCTCTGACTTCTCCGACCCCCTGGCTAGTAGAAAATTTCAATTTCAAATGGTAGGTCGATACTACAGCTCGGAGGGCATTGAGGCCAGGTCGGCGAGTATTACTTGTAGGCGAACGGCGTCCCTCACTATCAGAAAATCCACTAGCACTCTAGATTGCTTCGGATACCGAATACAACTACAGTCAAAGTTATTACTCCCTCCACTAGCATAGCATCG
>NC_025997.2:89026683-89221285 GCF_000442705.2 Elaeis guineensis
TGCTTCAAATGTTGAACGACTCTTTTGGCATGCCTGACGATATTGAAAGGTACAAAACTAGTTGTACCATTTTCAATGCTCGGATGAGGGATGGAGCCTCAGTCACTAATCATGTACTGTACATGATCGAAATGATTGAGCGCCTAAGTAAACTGGATTTTTTCCTACACGAGCAGCTCGGTAAGGATGCGATCCTTAATTCTCTGCCCAAGTTCTTCCTTCCCTTCCTTACTCATTTTTGAATGACAAAGTCTGTAGTGAACTACCACGGCTTATTGGGGTTGCTGCAGAACTTTAAGAAGAACCACCAGCTCCATAAGGAGTCGATGAATATTGTGGGAGGGTCTTCTTCTGGTCGTCAACCCTTTAAGAAAGGGAAGAAGAACAAGAAGAAGAAGAATAAGAAGGTGCAGCCGCATGCTGGGATGTCTGCACAGGGTCAGACCAAGAAGTGCAAGCCCGACCATAGCCAGGCGGAGTGCTTCTTTTGCAAGAAGCAGCGGCACTAGAAGAGGAACTGTCCTCTATACATTGCCCCACTGGACCCGAACAGGCCGAAGAAGAAGTAAGGTACTTATATGATAACACCTTGTAACTTTTTCATTTGTGATACTACTGCCTGGGTATTGGATACTGGAAGCCCTTATCATATTTGCAATTCGATGCAGGGTCTGCAGGTCAGTAGGAGATTTGATGAAGGCGAGAGATTCCTAAACGTTGGAGATGGAAGCAAAGTTTCAGTTCTAGCATTAGGAATCATGAACCTTGTAATCAATTCTCGAAATATAATTCTGAGTGAATGTCACTATTGTCCAAGCTTTTTATTAAATATTATTTCTGTAGGCCTTTTGGCCATGAACGGTTATCAATTTTTAATAAAAAAAAATGTTTGCAATATCATTTTGAATGGTGTTATAATGTTTGTTGGATAACTTAATAATAGAATTTACTTTCTATCACAACCTGTTAATGTGGTTCAAACCTCCAGTAAATGTCCTAGAATAGATAATGTATCAGATGTCTACCTTTGACACTGTAGGCTAGGTCATATCAATAAGAACAGGATAAACAAGTTGGCTCAAGAAAGAATTCTTGAATTAGATGATTGTGAATCACTTCCAACCTGTGAGTCCTGTCTTCTTGGTAAAATAATCAAGTCACTTTTTACTGGAAAAGGTGAGCGAGCCAGTGAACTCTTGGGTCTGGTATATTCTGATATATGTGGACCCATGAGCACAAGTGCAAGAGGTGGATATTTCTACTTCATAACCTTCACAGACGACCTATCAAGGTATGGGTATGTCTATTTAATGAAGCATAAGTCGGAGTCGTTTGAAATGTTCAAACTATTCCGAAATGAGGTAGAAAAACAAACTGAAAAGTGTATTAAAACTCTTCGATCTAATCGAGGAGGTGAATACATTTCCAATGAGTTTATGACATATCTTGGAGAGAATGAGATTCTCTCTCAATGAACTTCTCCTGGAACACCACAGCATAATGGTGTATCTGAAAGAAGGAATCGGACCTTGTTGGACATGGTTTGATCCATGATGGGGTTTGCTGGTCTGCCGACCTTCCCCTGGGGATATACGCTCGAATCGGCTTGTTACCTTCTAAATAGAGTTCTGAGTAAGTCTGTAACCAAAACACTATATGAGATATGGATAGGACGTAAGCCAGTACTCTCACACCTTAGGGTTTAGGAGTGTCCGGCTTATGTTAAACATTTAATTACGGACAAGCTAGGACCTAGGTCTGACAAGTATAATTTTATAGGATACCCAAAAGAGTGCAAAGGGTATTATTTCTACTTGGCTGATGAGCAAAAGTTGTTTATCAGCCTTAAGACAATCTTTTTGAAAAAAGAATTCCTTGGTGAAGGGACTGTTACCTCTAAGGTCGAACTTGACGAAGTTCGATAGGTGGAAAAGCCGACACAAGTTGCTGAACCTGAATCGGATTTGATTAGATTGTTCAAGCACCCATAAGGCGATCTGGTAGAGTACCATGTCAATCGGATAGATACTTTAGTTTCTTGATCCGGGATGACGATCCTATCGAACTTGATGAAAATGATGAGGATCCGATCACCTACATGGATGCAATGCAGAGACCCGACTCTGAGAAATGGCTAAAGGCCATGAAATCCGAAATGGAGTCCATGAAGGTCAACGATGCGTGGACATTGGTTGACCCACCCGAAGGAGTAAAACCCATAGGGTGTAAGTGGGTCTTCAAGAGGAAGAGGGGTGCAGACGGAAAGGTGGAAACCTATAAAACCCGTCTGGTTGCCAAGGGATATCGTCAATGTTATGGTATAGACTATGATAAGATATTTTCTCCTGTGACAATGCTCAAATCCATTCGGATTATGCTTGCGATAGCTGCCCATCTAGACTATGAAATCTGGCAGATGGATGTGAAGACAGCTTTTCTAAATGGAGAGCTGGATGAAGAGATGTATATGATACAACCTGAAGGATTCACATCCACTGATGAGTCTAAGGTGTGCAGACTACAGAGATCCATTTATGGACTTAAGCAGGCATCCCGGAGTTGGAACATACATTTTGATAGGATGATCAAGACGTATGGCTTCGTTAAGAATGAAAAAGAGCCCTGCATTTATAAGTGGGCTAATAGTCCAGTAGTGATATTTCTTGTATTGTATGTGGATGATATTCTCTTAATCGAAAATGATATCCCTACATTACAGGGAATAAAGGTTTGGCTGTCGTCACAATTCTCCGTGAAGGATCTAGGAGAAGCTTCCTACATCCTAGGGATGAGGATCTATAGGGATAGATCTAAAAGGTTGTTTGGTTTATCCCAGTCTACGTACATAGATACTATGCTGAAGAGGTTCAGTATGGAGAATTTCAGGAAAGGCTATCTATCGATAGGCCATGGAATTTCTCTCTCGAAGAGGGATTGTCCGACAACACCTCAAGAGAGAGAGCATATGGGTAGGATTCCATATACTTCGACAGTGGGATCTATCATGTACGCCATGACATGTACACGACCAGATGTGGCATACTCACTAGGGGTAGTGAGTAGATACCAATCTAATCCAGGAGAGAATCACTGGAAGGTTGTTAAAACCATCCTGAAGTATTTAAGAAATACTAAGGACCAGTGGCTTGTTTATGGTGAATCAGACTTGAGACTTATAGGGTTTACAGACTCTAGTTTCCAGTCTGATCACGATGACAGCAAAAGTGTGTCGGGATTTATTTTTACCCTTAATGATGGGGCTATCTGCTGGAAGAGTTCCAAGCAACACACAGTGGCTGATTCAGTTTGCGAGGCAGAGTATGTCGCTGCATCAGATGCTGCCAAATAAGAGGTGTGGCTGAGAAAATTTATCACCGAGCTCGGAGTAGCACCCTCCCTTGTTGGTCCAGTTTTGCTCTACTGTGACAGCTCTGGAGTCATTGCTCAGGCGAAG
Organism: Elaeis guineensis; assembly: GCF_000442705.2. Taxonomy (NCBI): domain Eukaryota; kingdom Viridiplantae; phylum Streptophyta; class Magnoliopsida; order Arecales; family Arecaceae; genus Elaeis; species Elaeis guineensis. Next base: position 89,030,138 of record NC_025997.2, read on the forward strand.
GAACTCAAGGCACACCAACAGACGAAGCATATTCTGCGCCGCTACCATCTCATCCAAAAAATTATAGATTGAGGTGATGTCGACCTTCAGAAGATCGACAGAAAGGAGAACCTGGCTGACCCATTCACTAAAGCTATTGCGGTGAAGGAGTTCGACGACTACAAGTCGAAGATGGGTATTAGATACTACACCGATTGGCTTTAGGCCAAGTGGAAGATTGTTGGAAATAGTGTTCCAAAGTCAATCGTCAGCCTGTTGATGGTTGTGCTCATTTTTGTATATGTACATGAATTATGAATTAATAAAAATTATTTTGATATTTTTCATCATAAAATATTTCATCTTCTAATGAACTCCTATGTTGTGGTGAAGTCCTTAGGACTATTTAGACTCGACAAAGGAGGATTTGTCATTTAGTCCTTAAATCTGTTCGCGATCAAATGATACATTGTTACCAAGGATGACAATGTTTATCAAGCATAGGTCGTTGTGTGCCATATAGGTTGGTTGTCCTCTTAACCAATGACTGTGGAGACACTGGTATGGCATACAGGTGAGATGTAAGGATACATCTGCACTGAACGTGACCGACTCTGGAGCTATTTCTGCTGTCAAGTTTTGCTCCGATGGAATATGGGTATAAATGTCCCTCTGACCTGAGACCGTCACGGTGACTTGCAAGCAACTCACTGCACTTAGGCACTGGACTACCTGAATTTCTAATTCAGTGACGGAAGGCTGCTAGGTGTAGTCAAGTACTTGACTTGTCGGTGCGTGTGTCAAGATGAGATTGACCACTCCAGTTTAGGAGATGTGTACAATCATATTTCAATTTAGCAAAACTTTGACCAGGGTAGTCTTTCTGAGGAGTCACAGGACTGTTTGAGTTGAGCACAATTCGGATGATCTAATCAGGATTGACAGTTTAACCCTGAGTCGTCCTAAACACAGAGGTCAAAAGGATAAATTATACAGTAACCATATTCAGGTAGGTTCTGAGTGTTGCGATTGCGACTATTTGACCTATCCGATCATCGGGTACCATTGCTAGATAGTCACTTTGATTAGTACAAGAATTGGTTCATGTGCTACCGGCTTAGGTTCGAACTTGTGGGGTCACATACATTAGAGATTCTTTTCTGATCTGATGGCTGATGAAGAGTCCTAATGCTCATGGACTATGAGTCCTATGTGTCTGAGACTCTGTGATCGAGAATCAGGATTCTCTGATCATGAGTCCCACACATTTTGGATACCGAGGTCAAGAGTCCCACTGGTTTGGGACTCTTCGATTAGGATTACATATCGATGAATTCTGATGCCCGATTACCCATCGAATTTAGACTCAATATTTATGAGAGGTTTAATTAGTGATTTGATCTCTAATTAACTCAATTTGATTGAGTAATTATTTTTGGATCAAGTCCAATTGAATTGGATTCAGTTGGATTTGACCCGATTAGGTTAAGAGTTGACCTAATCATCGAGATGGTTTGGTCCCTGATTTGATCAGGGGTTGGACTTAATCAATTCTTGATTTGATTAAGATTTTATTGAGCCTAATTACATCTAATTAAGTTGGGTTTAAATTAGTCTAATTGGGCCTAACTTATTTGGTTCAATTAGGTTGGTTTAAATAATGAAACTACCTTGACCCATTCTCCCTGCGCCACCTCACTTCCACTGTGCCCATTTGAATTCACGAGAAGGAAGTTCTCATGAATTTTTTCTCATGCAAAGCCCTCCTCACGCCCTACTTTAATGCACCAAATGAGTGGATAAGGATGATTGGTTGGCCATTCAAATTCAAAACAAAGTTTGAATTTGAATGAGCAACCAATCTTAGCACCTTAACCTTATCCTCTTTTAGCGCCCCATTTATTACATGAGAAAATGTTTCTCATGAAATCACTCATGCACAAATTAAGCCATGCCCTCCTCTTCTCACGCCCTTTGTGGATAGGGATAAATTGGTTTCCATTTGAATTCAAAATTTGATTTGAATTCAAATGTGCAATTACTCATCTTTATCCTCTAACGTGGATAAGATGTTTGACATTGTTTTAAAAGGAGGAGAAGAGTGGGACGTGTGCAAGAAAAATTTTGAAGAGAAAATCTGGGCGTGAGGAATCCTTGTGTGCAAGGTGAAGGTCTATATCCTTTCGAGAGAAAAAGAAAGAAAAGAAAGAAAAAGTGTGCGCATGGTTTCAGTGAGTTCTTCAGGGTTTCAGCCTGGAGTTCGAAAAGTGAGAAGGTAAGCTACGAGTGTCATGAGCCCACCAAATTTTAGGAAGATCTTCAACATCCTCTCAAGCACGTCTGTTGATAATCTGGAGTATTCAAAGAATCGACAGATATCGATCGAAGGAGTTCAATCAGCATCAGCCGTCGAAAGGGCTCTACAATGAGCTAGCACTCGTGAGGAGTCGATCAGATTGAAAGCTTTATATGGATGATCCGTAGAGGTCAGACATACTGTGTGACTACATCATGATGATCAGACTCTCCCGACGGTGATCAGATTGCGACGATCTACTACCCGCACAAAGATATTATGTTCTGAACACATTACAGTAAAATATTTACTGTTCAAATTCGAATTTTAAATTTAAATACATGCATACTATATATCATATTTAGATCCTAGTGTAAGATAAATTCTTATTAATTAATTAGATTAATTAATAATTTCTACTATAAAATAGTGATTTTGAAAAAGTTTTAAAATTATCATTTTACCCCTGCACTGAATTTTCCTCACACTTAGTTAGATCCTAGTCTAATTAAAAATTAAGTCAAACCCAAATCCTAATTAAACTAAAAATTATTCTCTTATGCAATTAGGTTATCTCATAATCCAATTAAACTTGATCAAATCAAATTCATGTCAAGTCAAATTAAATCTAATTTAATTAGACTTAATACAAGCCCTATTGCTCAATCAATTTGAGCTAATTAATAATTCAATTACTAATTAATTTTTTTATAACTCACTAACTCTTTAGCAAGTTACTTAATTATAATTTTTGTATTAAACTAATCATCAATCAAATTGATAATTAAATTCTATCATGATTCATAATCATAATTCAATCATTTAATCAGCCAAAAGTCTCTTTGTGTGTGATCCTATAGGTTCTATTATGTCTGATAGTGAGATATATTGTGATCTCTATCATAATATCATCAAAACTCCTTTCAATAGGTTGGAACTGTTCTAACTCTATCCATCAAAGATTATCGATTATCAAAATGATGCTCGTGGTTCTCACAATCCATCATTGACATCTAGCAGTATGTAGTAGCAACCCAGTAGAATAAAAGATGATAAACTTTTAGGTGTAGTTAATGTATGATATAGTCTCTCTATCGTAAGTCCCGATCAGATGATAAGTCATGGATGAATCATCAAATCTCATCATCGATCATATGATAGATTCAGTTAGCTCGAGTCCATGTATGATTTTTATGAAAATTTTTTTCATCAATCACACTGCTATGGCCATAGACTTAAGAACTCAACTTCTTAAATTCTATTGGACTACTACTCCCCTCTGCTAGGGTCGATAGATTCTATTTAGATGCATACCCTACTCCTACAGTAGATTAACTGTTACCAACATCTACTACAAGGACTCATTGAGTCAATATTTATGTGTAGTCAAACTCTAGCAGCCTCACTACTAACAGTTGTAGCACCACAGGTCAAAGGATCAGTCATACTACTGCAGCATCGAAAAAATCACTAACGAATGAGCAGACATCCAGTGACTTCTCGTGTTGGTCACGCTTAGTGCTAGTTGTTCTCTAACAACCATCTGCACTCTCGCTCCAGTGTCACTACACCGCAGACTCGAGACTCATCTGTCTGAAGGAAGCGATCCATGCATCGATCTATCTAGATTATTCACCATTTCTATGATGATCTTATAACCAGGCATAATTTAGAAATTAACCATCAATATCATATGTCTCAAATTTTTAACTCTTTGAGAATATATGTCATCATCTTTTTAATCTCTTGAATGATTCATGGATGCATAAAATTTGAATGGTAATATAAATATCTATTAAGTATAAAATTATGTCCTAGTAATATAATCTGTATCAGGCAAGATTGACTTCTAAAGCATACATCCAACAAAATTATGGTGGTTATTGAACATAGAATAAGCTGATATTTGTAAGGATGTCTTAGATGATGTACATGATAGATTTTATGGTATAAATTTATGAAATATAAAATAAGAAGAGTAGTAAATATTTTATTATTTAAAGGAAAAAAATTATCGAGAATTGCTTAGTGATTGTGAAAAGTTAAACTTGAATAGTGTAGAGAAAAGATGAAGAAGCATATTACAGCATTGAGATCTTAGTAGCATGAAGAAATAGTGAGAAATATCAAAATATACATAGTGTAATTGGGACTGAATTTGCCTAGTAAGTTGGAAGAGAAATCATCCTAGGGTTGATGAAAAAATTCATAGCTTATATGGAATTGAAGATGCAAAATTAAGCAAAGTTAATTTGAGTTAAAATGAATAATTAATCAGAGATGAAATTGAAGAATTTAACTAGATTGAAATTACATGAATTAGTATACATATTGGTGGTAGTGTGTGTGTGGCAAGCTGACTCCAAATCCAGGCGAGCCGACTCGACTGCAAGAATCAGCAAAAGCAGTATGGGTCCCAGGTGTCTTGGGTGTTGATTTATTGAGAGATTCCTAAAAGAATTTACTCAGCAACTTGTTACATGAAGAAAAGGTAGAAATCTCTCCCAGCAGCACCTCAGCATGTGCATGAATGGTTGGTCTTTTATGAGGTTGACAAGTGGCAAGCAACTCTCTTATTTTATTCTCTTCTAAGCCTTATCCATCGATTCTTCTCTACTGCTGTTTCAGTCCCTTAGTTAAAATAGAAAGCATAGAGAGGGAGAGAAGCAGTAGAAGGTCATGTTTCTAATTAGAAATCAAAGAAAATTTAGCTAAGAAGAAGGTGATCTATTGATAACCTAATTTGGAAGAAAAGATTACTGATGGTAGGAAGGAAAAGAAGACTGTGTTTGTGGCTGTAGTGCTCCAGCTAATTAAGATAAAAATTTTGAACCCTAGACTAAATTTAGATTAAATTCTGAATGATAATTATAAGACTTGATGTTTTGGAGAATTGAAAAATATGAATTGTGAACTTGAATTGGAGAATCAGTGTTGTTGCTGATTTTATTGAAAACTGGCTGAACTGTCTCAACAATTAGATGATATTATTATGTTGGCTGAACTTGGGATATATAATAAAAGTGAAAAATAGTTAAATTGCTGGAGGTTCTAACATTTATATTTGGGTTTAGCTAATCCTATATAAGGCAAAATAGAATAGAATAAAAGTGAAAGCTAGAAGAGTTAAAGAATCAGCCTAAAAGCAATGTGTGCATAGTCTTGTTCATGCATCATATAGTATTGTATTTATTAGTGTTTAGTAATATTTTAGGAGAGAAAAAAAGCTCTCGATGGGGATGCTTGGGGTGAGTTGAATATCAAGATGGTATAGCAGCTATCATGAGATGAGTGAATTTTTCTATCTAATCTTGATATTTTTTTATAGTATTTGCTATGAAAGAGATTAATATTAAAAAGTAAGTTTAATTTCTGTTGTTCCTCAGCTTATGTATGGATATGCAAGCATGAAAATAGAAAGTGAACCTTATTGAAATGTTATTCAAGAATATATATGTGTATTTATATTCAGTTTGGATAGAAGTTTATTTTAGGTTGAAAATATTTTTGAGTCAGTTTTTCAACATTTGAAATTTAGCTTTTCAATATTTGAAACTTTATTTTGTATTAGCATCAGCATTAACATTAGCATGAGCATTTTATATAGCATAAAAATAGTCAGCACCACAAACAATAAAAAAATAGCAAAAAATTTAGCATGTCCGATGGGGCTTATCAGCAGCATACATTGCTACGTATCAGCTATCCATAAAAGTGGTGCTCTGTGGTATAGTCGGCAGTAGCCTAGCAGCAGCATAACTCAATACATGGTTCATTCTGGTCTAGCATATTAAAGTTTTGAAAGTGTATCAGCAGTTTCAACTCTATGTATTATATTCAGTATTACAGCTAAATATTTTTATTTTTTCATTGTTAGATGGTTTATCCATTCCCTAGGACTTAGGTCTCATTCTCCCTCACTTTTTTTTATTGCAGTTTTGGAGCATCTTAGCCAGTTATAGAAGTAAAGTATCAGCATCTTTATCAGTATAAGTACTAGAAAAAATTGGTCATGTTAGTTAATAAGAAGGATATGTTTTAAGATATTTGGTATATTTTAGCTGTTCATATTAGCTTATGAGAGGAATATATTTTGAGCTGTATTATATATATTTGAGTTATAAAAATCAGTAAATATTAGATGCATTTTATTTTTTTGGAACTGTATATATAGAGCATAGTATGATGAATAAAATCTTGAGTTTGATTTTGAGAGATGATGAGATAAATTGAAATGTTTATATCAGTGGATTGAGATGTTGATTGAATTAAATGAGGGTAGATTATCAGAAGATGGTCGAAGTTTATAGTATCTTATAAAGGATGTTAATAAAGCTCAGCTTAGCTATAATCTTATTATACCCTCATCTGATCTAGGGGTGGGGTGTTACATATTTGGTATCAGAGCTTAGGTTTATGATCATTTAAGATTATGATTTAAGTAGCATGAGAACTTGGGTTATAATTACTTAAGATTGTGGTGCAAGTAATATTGAAAAGTAGTGGTTCAATTATAAGTATTTCTTTAGATTCTAGAAGATGATATATCTTGAGCATAAGCTAGATGATTATCAGAAATTAAGATACAATCTCTTGTGATACTATAAATATTCGAAGGTCAGAATGACTTTAATAAATATTTAGTATTTAGTAAGATAAATGAATCAGTGTAGCACAGCGGAAGCGTGGTGGGCAGCATGTGTAATCATAAGTAAATATTGTGATGAGAGAGAATGAGCCTTATAAAGTTGGAAGCCGATAATAACCAAGAGGAGTAAAGCAACTAAAATTAGAATAAATAAGAAAGATATGAATTATTGTTGTTCAAAATAAGTTTATACATACTTGATAATTGAAAATATTCTAATTTGAGTTTATTTGAGTGCTAGTTTATGTTGGAAGACTCAAAGTGGTATTCATGTATTTAAAAAATAGTATAATTATGTATGTCGTTATGAAAGATTGGCATGTTGGCTGAATAACAAGTTATATTTTGATTGATCATCATAGATACAAAAATAAAAGATCTTCTAAGTATTAGTATATTTGGTGATAAATCTTAAAAGTCGAATAGATCATGAAGCTATGAATTATTAGATCATGAAGGTAGTATGTGGTGAGTAAGAATCAAGTTATCATTCCTTGAAAAGAGTTTGGTGAAAAGAAAAGTAAGGATTCAAATAAAAGTTGCAAGCATGACAAGTAGAGGGATGTTCTAGAGTTCAGAAGAATAAAGGTAGATGTAACTTATAAAAAGAAAATAAAGAAAAGAAAGGAAAGAATAAGCAGGTATTAGAAAATTTGATATCAAAAGAAAAATTTTTAGTTGGAATTATGATGGTTAAGAGAGGAAGACTATAGTAGAATAAATGCTAAAATGATCAATATAAATTGGAAGAATGTCCAAGATTAAATAAGGGTATCTTTACCATTAAGATGTTAGTTGTGGGTTGATATATGAGTAAAGATGGTGGAATTTTCCAATAGATTGCATGGGCATATGCATATCATAGTTGATTGCGAATAATATTGCCTAGCAAATTAGCCTAAAAAGGGGATGAGTGGTCTCTGAGTCGACTCATCTAGTTAATGTTCGACTCGATTCTCAGTCGGCAGAATTGTGGTTTTTTGTGATCTTTATTCTCTGAGATCAAGTCAGCTCGATTTCTCTCCAAGTCAACTCATTTTTTCTCCAAGTTAACTCCAAAATATTTGGAGTCGATTCGATCTCAGGCCATAGAATTTGATCTTCTATTTTCTATAGCAGAGTTGACTTAGTTTGATTTTGAGTCGACTTGACATCGTGTCAATCTTGTGTGCCAGCCTCAGAATTGTGCCCAAGTCGACCCCATTCTATCTTGACTCGACTCAAATTCTTTAGATGATCTTTTGTAACACCCTAAACTATGAATATGGAGCTAGAGAAAATTGTATTCATAGTTAGCATCATTATGGCATGTGGCATAGCATATTAGTCATGTTGTATTTGAATGTTAGTTAGTTAGTAGTAACAAAGCCTAAATATAGTTGTGAAGTAAGAAGAAAAATGATTGGAGGAATTGAAATGATGATAGTGATATGGAAGCTGAATTTTGATGGTTATTAATTCTAGAGTGAGTTGATATTTGGAGAAATATTTTAGGTAATATATGTGTGGCAAATTTTATGATGAATATTCATAATAATTGATAATTTCTGCTACTTAGCTGACTCAATCAGGGGGTTGAGCTGATTAAGTCTCAAGGTAGTCATGCCAGATAGAAAGCTAAAGTTTTAGAGAAAACTGATGTTGCACGCAGGTGAGTCGACTCAGTTGTATGCTGAGTCGACTAAATTTTGGACTAAGTCGGCTCAGTCTTAGGTGAGTCGACTAAGCTACAAGAAGAAGTTAAGTGGCAGGATTCAACCGATGAGCCTTATCTAGGGGATTTAAAAAATATTTTCAAGAGGATGATTCATCAGCTATTTTATATAAGGGGTAGAAAACCAAGTTATTTGTTGGCCAAGTCATAGGGCTGACACCTGCAAAGTAATTCTTTAAAAATTTCATTTCCAAGGTTATCTATTACTTCCACCAATTTTCATTGTTCTATTGTTCTGGTTCTTAGGTAAAAACTAAAGGAAATAGAGAAGGGACAGGAGCTGGAGAAGGTAGTTTTCTCAGTTAAATTTAAGGAGAATTTAGTTGGAAAATAGTGAATTGATGATAAACTCCTTGGAGAGAAAAGAGGTGCTGTTGGTGGAAAAAGAAAGAAGTTTATGTTGTTAGTAGCCATTTAAGGTGAGTGAACTTCCTCTAACTTTGGTGTTTTTATTGTATTTCATTATGACAATTGTTTACTTTGAAAGAAAGTTAGTTTCTTATTATTCTACATCATGTATGTATATCTATGCAATCAAGAAAATAGGCATTTGTTTCTATTGACAGATTGCTTATGAAAATATATTGCTTGTAAATATGTTTGTATATGGGAAACTAGTTTGGACAGCAAAGTATTAGTGGCATGAAATTGTATTGTATCAACTTATCAGCTTTAGAGATTCATCATGTTAAGCAAGGTATTAAAAGGCAGATTGTCTATGAAAGTGGTCCATCTATAGGATGTGTTGCCTTAATAGTGAAGGGACTTATTAATAAGACAGGCTCCCCATGGGAGTGGTCGACCTATGGGATGTATTGCCTTAATGGTGATGAAATTTACTAACAAAATAGACTGCCGATAGGAGTGGTCCATCTATGAGATGTGTTATCCTAATGATGCAATATACTTGTGAGGGCTTATCAATATCTAACAAGGTAGGCTGCCCATAGGAGTGGTCCACCTATGGGATGTGTTGCCCTAGTGGTGAAATAAAGGTGTGCCATGGCATAGTCAACGGTAAACAGTTGTTGTGTTTTAAAATAATCTCTTATATGGCTTGATCTTTTACATGGCTTGATTCTTATTTAAATATCATGGGGCCAAGTAGGTGTATGATGTATGTTATTATGCATAATATCTTTATTGTTCACTTATATTTAAAATGAGCTTTTACATGGTTTATTCTTGCTTAGTATACAAATGTTTAAAAGCTATCAATAGTCTGCCATATAAGTTATTGTGAGCATCATAGCAAAAAGGTGTTGGGAGTGTATTAGTTTACTCCAGCTGTGCACAATATATGGTATTATGAGTATATAAGCTATACTTTTCTATATTTTTTTTACTATTAGATGGCTTATTCACTCATTGAGACTCTGATCTCATTATGTTCTTTTTTTTCTTTTCTTAACAGATTAAAGTACTGTAGCTCAGCATAGAGAATTGCACTAATAGTGCTCATACTAGTAGAGGCTATTCATGTTAGCTTGTGGAAGGAATATATTTTGAAATGTATTATAGGTGTTTAAGCTGTGAAAAATCAGTAAACATTGAATGTATATTATATTAAACAGTTTGTACAGGGCATAGTGAGATGAATAAAATCCTGGTTTGATTTTGAGAAGTGATAAGTTATTTTGAAATGCTTATGTTAGTAGATTGAGAAGTTCATTGAGTTAAATGTGAATAGATTATCAGCTCAGCTATAATTTTGTATTTTTTTTCGTCCTTATTTAAGGGTGGGGTGTAGCACCATCGTCCAATTTTAGGGGTGGGGTGTTACATCTTTTTACATGAAATTTATCTCCAATTCATGCCTAATTATTCAAGGTGTTCTTAATTGATTCCAATCTCATTTTAATGGTATTCTCTATCTACAAAGACATTCCTAGAAAGAATTTGAGAGATAATAGTATATTTTTATGTTTCAAGATTTGGTTAGCATCAAAATTATCCTTAAGGTCAGCGAAATTGATAATTACAATTACATTTTGAAGAAAAACATTACAATAGTACAGGCAATATCAAGATTGAGTTGAGAACAGTCACCAATAGGAGATAGAGGTTGAGAAGATGAACTAGTGTGGAGAAGAACAATAGTTGTGTTCTTGAGTTATACCATTAATTAAAGTTTTGTAGTAGAACCATAGCATAGAGGATGCCACATAGAAAAGAGAAGATGAAATGGAAAACAAATATCCACATCTGGTTCAAACTAAAGGTAATGAAATTTGGGATGAAATTCTTTAAAGGAGGGAAGAAATGTAACACTCCGAACCGAGAATGTTGTGACTTGTGGTATTTGAAACTTGAATTCGTATGAAGTATTTATCTATATATTTGGCATAGCATTTCATGCATGATATACTTGAGCATTTGAGTATGAATTAATTAGCATTAATAAAGCATAAGTCTAGTAAATATTTAAAAAGTGAAATAATTAAGAAACTGAATCAATAATAGTAGCATTGAAGCTAAATTATGGTGGTTATTGAGCATAGAATGAGCTGATATTTGTAAGAATGTCTTAGGTGATATAAATAATAGATTCTATGGTATAGATTTATGAAATATAAAGAAAGAAGAGTAGTGAATATTTTGTTATTTGAAGAAAAAAGTTATCGAGAATTGCTTAGTGATTGTGAAAAATTAAACCTGAATGGTGTAGAGGAAAGATGAAGAAGTATATTACAGCATTGAGACCTTAGCAATATGAAGTGTTGGGTATAAAATACCCACAGCCGAAGTCCTCAGTGGAATCGACTACATGACAACTCCGCCCGGACTCCTACGGGAGCCGGGCTCCGTCCTCAACATCAACTGCTGGTAAGCCCCGTCCGGACTCCTACAGGAGCCGGACTTGACTTTTAACCTTGATTGCAGGAAGACTCCGCCCGGACTCCTATGGGAGCCGGGCTTCGTCCCCAACTCCAGCGGCTGCAGACAGGCCTCGTCCGGACTCCGCCGACAACTCCGACAGCAAGGCCGACCTTTAAGGCAAGCTTCGTCCGGACTCCTACGGGAGCCGGACTTCGCCCTCGACTCCAACGGCTGCAAAACAGACTGCGTCCGGACTCCTACGGGAGCCGGACTCCGCCGACAACTCCGACCTGAAGTTGACTCCGTCTGGACTCCTACGGGAGCCGGGCTCCGCCCTCAACATCAACTGCTGGTAAGCCCCGTCCGGACTCCTACAGGAGCCGGACTTAACTTTAAACCTTAATTGCAGGAAGACTCCGCCCGGACTCCTACGGGAGCCGGGCTTCGTCCCCAACTCCAGCGGCTGCAGATAGATTTCGTCCGGACTCCTACGGGAGCCAGACTCCGCCGACAACTCCGACAACAAGGCCAACCTTTAAGGCAAGCTTCGTCCGGACTCCTACGGGAGCCGGACTTCGCCCTCGACTCCAACGGCTGCAAAACAGACTGCGTCCGGACTCCTACGGGAGCCAGACTCCGCCGACAACTCCGACCTCAAGTTGACTCCGCCTGGACTCCTACTGGAGCCGGGCTCCATCCTCAACATCAACCGCTGGTAAGCCTCGTCCGGACTCCTACGGGAGCCGGACTTCGCCTTTGACTTTAATTGCAGGAAGACTTCGCCCGGACTCCTACGGGAGCCGGGCTTCGTCCTCAACTCCAACAGCTACAAGTAGACTCCGCACGGACTCCTATGGGAGCCGGACCCCACCGACAACTTCAACCGCAAGTAGACTTCGTCCGGACTCCTAAGGGAGCCGGACTCCACCGACAACTTCAACCGCAAGCGGACTCCGCTCGGACTCCTATGGGAGCCGGGCTCCATCCTCAGCATCAGCTACCGGTAAGCCTTGTCCGGACTCCTACGGAAGCCAGACTTGGCATCTAATTTTGATCACAGGGGATTCCACCCAGACTCCCACGGGAGCCGGGCTCCACCTACCACCCCAACCGCAAGGAGGACTCCGCCCGGACCCCTATGTGGGGGCAGACTCCGACCACTGCCGAACTTCAGCCGACAGATCTGCACTCCCAGGCCACAATCACGGCCACGATTCTGCTACACTTCCTGCGACGGATTCCGCGCAGCTCCACCACTCCCTGACAGGCCGTAGTAACGATCGCAGCACTACTCCACTCCCTACGACGGATCCCACGCGGCCCATTACTACCTGACAGGCCACGATAAACGGCCGCGATCCTGCTCCACCTCTTGCAACGGATACCGCGCGATTCTCCCATCCACTGGCAAGTCACGACGACAAACGCCGCCCCACTTCACGCGGCAGACTCCACGTGGCACGCCCCAGCGATAGCCACGGGTCCGTTCCACTACTCTTCGCAACAAACTCCGCCTGACCCTCGGCAGCCCACTGCCAGACGGTTACAAACGTCGCCGTCAATCCGTTGCCTCCTCCGCCTATAAAAGGGGGACCCAGATACGTTATTCTATAAGCTCATTTCTTATCTCGAAACTCTGCTAAATTCTTCATTCGAGCGCTCCATTCTTGTTGAGGCAGAGAACTGACTTGAGCGTCGGAGGGTCTTGCCGGAGCAACCCCACCTCCGGTTTAGACTTCCTTTGCAGGTCCCGACGGCGACCGCGACTTCCCCGACTCCAGCTTCTCCGGCGCAAGTAGATTTTTGCACCAACATGAAGAAATAGTGAGAAATATCAGAATATACATAGTGTAATTGGGACTGAATTTACCTAGTAAGTTAGAAGAGAAATCATCCTAAGTTTGATAAAAAAATTCATAGCTTATATGGAATTGAAGATGCAAAATCAAGCAGAGTTAAATTGAGTTGAAATGAATAATTAATTAGAGATGAAATTGAAGAATTTAGTTAGATTAAAATTATATGAATTAGTATACATATTGGTGGTAGTGTGTGTGTGGCAAGCCAACTATAAATCCAAACAAGCTGACTCGACTGTAGGAATCAGTAAAAGCAGTGTGGGTCCCAGGTGTCTTGGGTGTTGATTTAATGAGGGATTTCTAAAAGGGTTTACTTAGTAGCTTATTACATAAAGAAAACATAGAAATCCCTCCCAGTAGCACCTCAGCATGTGCATTAACAGTTGGTCATTTATGAGGTTGGCAAGTGGCAAGCAGCTCTCTTATTTTATTCTCTTCTAAGCCTTATCCACCAATTCTTCTCTGCTGCTGTTTCAGTCTTTTAGTTAAAACAGAAAGAGTAGAGAGGAAGAGAAGCTGTAGAAGGTCATGTTTCCAATTAGAAATCAAAATAAATTCAGCTAAGAAGAAGGTGATCTATTGATAATCTAATTTGAACGAAAAGATGGCTAATGGTAGGAAGGGAAAGAAGACTATGTTTGTGGCTGTAGTGCTCTTGCTAATTGAGGTAAGAACTTCAAATCTTAGAATAAATTTAGATTGAATTCTGAATGATAATTATATGACCTGATATTCTGGAGAATTGAAAAATATGAATTATGAACTTGAATTGGAGAATCAGTGTTGCTACTGATTTTATTGAAAACTGACTGAACTGTCTCAGCAATTAGATGATATTATTGTTTTTGTTGAACTTGGGATAGATAATGAAAGTGAAAAATAATTAAATTGCTGGAGGTTCTAAGGTTTATGTTGGGATTTAGCCAATCCTAAATAGGACAAAATAGAATAGAACAAAAGTGAAAGCTAGAAGAGTTAAAGAATCAGCCTAAAAGCAAAGTGTGAAAAGTCTTGTTCATGCATCATATAGTATTGTATTTATCAGTGTTTAGTAATATTTTAGGAGAGAAAAAAAGCTCTTGAGTGAGGTGCTTGGGGGGAGTTAAGCATCAAGATGGTATAGCAGCTATCATGAGATGAGTGAATTTTTCTATCTAATGTTGATGCTTTTTTTTATGGTATTTGCTATGAAAGAGACTAATATTAAAAAGTAAGTTTAATTTCTATTGTTCTTCAGCTTATGCATATATATGCAAGCAAGGAAACAGGAAAGTGAACCTTATTGAAATGTTATTCAAGAAAATATATGTGTATGTGTATTCAGTTTGGACAGAAGTTCATTTTGGCTTGTAAATGTTTTTGAGTTAGCTTTTGAATATTTAAAATTTAGCTTTTTAGTATTTGAAACTTCATTTACATTAGCATCAGAATTAGCATTAACATCAGTATGAGCATTTTATATTGTATAAAAATAGCCGACACCACAAACAGCAGAAAAATAATAGAAAATTTAGCATGCTTGCTGGGGCTTATCAGCAGCATACATTGCTACGTATCAGCTATCTATAGAAGTGGTGCTCTATAGTATGGTTGGCAGCAGTCTAGCAGCATCATAACTCATTATATGGATCATTTCTATCTAGCATATTAAAGTTTTAAAAATATATCAGCAGTTTTTGCTCTATGTATTATATTAGTATTACAGCTAAATATTCTTGTTTCTCCATTGTTAGATGGTTTATTCATTCATTGAAACTTAGGTCTCATTTCTCCTTACTTCTGTTTATTGCAGTTTTGGAGTATCTTAGCCAGCTATGGAAGTAAAGTATCAGCATCTTTATCCGTATAAGTATTAGAAAAGACTAGCCATATTAGTTAATAAAGATATGTTTTGTGATATTTGGTATATTTTAGATGTTCATATTAGTTTGTGAGAGGAATATATTCGAACTGTATTACATGCATTTGAATTGTGAAAAATAGTAAATATTAGATATATTTTATTTTTTTTAAATTATATATATAAAATATAGGATGAGATGATGAGTTAAGTTGAATTGTTTGTATTAGTAGATTGAGAAGTTGGTTGAATTAGATGGAAGTAGGTTTGTTAGGGATCAAAATTTATAATATTTTATAAAAAATATTAATAAAATTTAATATAATTATGGTCGCATCCGTATGGAAGCTTTACGCCTGTCAAACCGCGTCCGTACGTTCCAGCTTTCTTTCTTATTCTGCATCCACGTTCGTGCGCTCCCTTCCCGTGTCTTCGTAGCACGTACATCAGCTGCACCCGCTTCAATGCCTGCTCATGCCCAGCCACGCCCAAAGCCACGAGCCCCTTTTTGTTCTACGTGCCCGCATCCACGTTACGCCCATCACATAAAGCTCCCACGCCAGCCACGTCCGCGTCTCTTCTTCATTTTCCAGCTGGCCCACTTCAAGACCCATGTAGCAGCACCTCATCCCAAGTCCCTGTCGTTCCATTTTCCACTTGTTTAATTAGTGCCGTTCCAAAAGCCCACACGCACCACCCTACTTCAGCGCCCGGCCACAAACGTGGGCCCTCCTATTAAATGCCCATCCTAAAGGCCATTTCATGCATGCCCCCTTCTTTTCTTTCAAATACCGCACGTGTCCCTCTTATCTTTGGTAGGTGGCATGCGGGCGGTTGCTAGCTTGGGTCCAAATCTGCTAGTTAGTTTTTTTGGGCTTGAATCCAATCCAGACTAATCTTTTGAAGAGTGCATGAGTTATAGGTTGCTTAAAAAAATGAGAGGCTTCAAATTTGTGATTTTATCTATTTCTAATTACGTAATTAATTTTTTTGATAATTTTTTTTAAAAAAATAAAAAAAATTTAAATTTTAAATAAATAAAAATTAATTATTAAAAATTTTAATATTTTTTATACCATAATATTATATCTATCATTCAGTCATCACATCGGTCACAGCATACTGGATGTCCAATTCCATGTTACCATGGGGCATCATCAAAAAAAATTGTCGGGCTACGGGCTTTGCTTTGGTGTGGCAAGGAAAAGCAAAAAGTGGGTAGAAAGCCGTTAACCTGGTCCTAAGTCTGCCGTCCCAATAAACCAGGAGGAATGGGAATCATTGACTTTAAGCTATACAACTGAATACTGTTTTGTAGATGGTGGTGGCACTTGCTCAAAGATGACAACATATGAAAAAATCATGGGGTAAACCGGTGCTTGCAGGTTATTATTGACAGCAAACTATAATGCTGGAAACACTCCCTCGACAGTAGTTATCTGAGTTCTGGAGAAAGGTACATGGGAGCTCTGTTCCACACTTTAGTAAGATTCATAATTCGAAATGGGCAGCATGCTTCCTTCTGGTATGACTCCTGGTTACACTATCAACCTTTGAAGGAGAAGTATCCGGGATTATTCATTGTTGCTCCAAAGAAGGATATTACAGTAGCAGAGGCATATACTCTAATCATGAACAATAGCTACTGGCCCCCCCACATACCAAACAAACAATCACCCAGACCTCCAGAAGTTGAGGCAAGAAGTATAGTAGAATTATCAGAGGAGCCTGACAGCCTTGAATGGCAGTGGATTTCCACCAGCAAATTTTCAATAAAACATTGCTTTTTCTTCCTTATGGATGGTGGTGTGAGACCTTTTTTTCAGCAAAATAGTATGGGGTATTAGAATCCCAGGAAAAATTAAATACTTCATCTGTCTTAGCTTCTATGATAAAATCCTAACAAAATCAAATCTTATTAAGCAAGGGTGGAAAGGAAAGGATAGTTGCTCATTGTGTGATTCATTAAGGAAATGGACAGGTATTTCATGCATGCATTTTCAAAATTTTTAAAATAAAATATAGTAAAATATAATTAGATTAATCATATTAATCAAACATACATATGATCTAATAAAAAAATACCTATTCTAGAATCTATGACGTGAAATATTATGCATAAAAATCTGAAAACCGAAAACACATAGATCGAATCTATGTGATCAATGTAATATTGTAGATCATATCTATGGTAAACCTGAGTTCAGAACTCGATACCTGAATGTGGGTAGTTGATCACCACAACTGTCAACAATGAATTTGTGATCCTTCTAATTACTCACAGCCGCATAGGATATCCAGCCTCTATAAGACGTCCACATGAAGTCCTGGTGCTAATTGATCTCCCTAAGAGTGCTAGCTCGCATGGAGACCTTCTTGATTGCTGATCTGCATCCCTTTTCTGATCTCACAGACTCTTTTGAAGGATAAGAAGGATGTCTAGGACAAGGTAAGGTGGAGGAAGATAATGATCGAGGGAAATTGATTTTCTCTTTTTTCTCTCTCCCAAATCTTAGACCGAACTTGAGGGTATGCATGCCTAGAACGAACCCATGCCTAGAAAGCTTAGTGCCCACTTTTTCTTCGGTGAAAACTCTTCTCATGAAAAACCTCTATTAGATCTCTCAACGCATGCCCAAAAGCATATCTTCTTAAGGTTGGCATCCAACCATTTGGATAAGGGAAGTTAGGATGGGATAAGAATTAGTTTTGAATCAAATTCAAACTATACAAACTTGAATTCAAATTCAAGTTGATTTTTAAATCTAAATTTAAATCAATCTTATCCCGACCTCTAGGGCATTGAGAAGGGGTGAGAACCATTCAAAATGGTGTGGAAAAATTTCATGCAAATCTGATTTGCGTGAGAGAAATGTTGGCATGGATAAGATGGTTGGTGCTAGGGTTTGGTCCAATCCAATTAGACTCTTGGGTCTTTGAAATTTGATCTCAAACCAAATCTTATTTGGTCAGTCTCAATTGAATGAGTGAATCTAATCTAATTAGGCATCAAACCAACTCGATTAAATTCTAATCCAATCAGAAATTAATCAAGCTCAAATTCGGATCAAATTAGGAATCAATCTTTCTTAATAATTAGATCATCTCATAACCTAATTGGGTCAGACCTAACAGAATCAAATTCAATTAAACTTGATTTGAACCTCAATGCTCTATCAAATTAAGCTTACACTACAAAAAATTTAATTTTTTACGATAAAATTTTTTCATCGCTAAAGATAAAATTTTCATCGCTAAAACTATTAGCGACGAAAATTTTCGTTACTAAAAGTTTGTAGACAAAGCCTCGTAGCAAAAGGTCTTAGCGATAAAAAAAAATTATTTCATCGTCAAAAGTAGTCAATCGGACGACGGAAAAGTTTGCAGCATTAGCGATGAAATATTTTTGTCGCAAGAGCTTAAACTTTCATCGCTAAAATTATGATGAAAAATATTTTCATCATCAAAAATCAATTATTACTCATTTAAAATTATTATTATTATTATTATTTTAATTTTAGCGATGAAAAATAACATGTCGTCATAAAAATTAGTGACGAAAAAAATTTTTGTCACTAATTTAGCGATGAAAACAAATTTCATCGCTAATTTAGTGATGAAATATTAAATTTTGTTGCTAAATTTGCAACAAAAAAAATTTTTATCACAATTTTTATGATGAAATAAAAAATTTCGTCACAATTTTTGAGATGAAAAAAAAATATTATCATAATTTTTGTGATGAAAAAAATTTCATCATAATTTTTGTAACAAAAAAAAATTTCATCATAATTTTTGTGATGAAAAAAAAATTCATCATAATTTTTGCGATGAAAAAAAATTTCATCACAATTTTTGCGATGAAAAAAGATTTTGTCACAAATTTTAAGATGAAAAAAGAAATTTTATTGTTAAAGAAAATAAAAAAAAAATTTATGATGAAAAAATTTATTTTTAGCGACGAAAATTTATTTCGTCACAATTTTAGCGATGAAATAAAAAATTTCATCATAAAATATAGTGAAAATTTAAATTTTAGGATTGTCAAAACTTTTTAATTATTTTTTATGATAAAATTAATATTTTATCACTAAATTAAATAATGGATGAAATAAAATATTTTTTATTTTTTTTATCATGAAAGCATCTGTTTAAATGCAAATTTTCATCGGATCAAATATATTTTATATAAAAATATATTAATACAATAAAAATATTTAAATTTTAAATAATAATAAGTTTCATAGCCATCATTGTCATATACAAGAGTATGAGTTCATACACCATTTAAAATTTAAAAAACTACAAATTATGTTTCATCAATATCATTGGCCTTGTTCCCTCCTCTAGGCATCGATCCCTACCCCGATATGTCTCACGATAGCTATGCAGAGGCGACATGATGCGGCTGTAAAGATGCTAACTCAGAGGCATCGATACCAAGCCATCTTGCCATCACAGCCACTGTCCTCTTGAGCATCTGACTACGATTCATCTAGTAAGTAATTTGATCATGCAACTTGCTCATCGATGTTCTAATTGCCTCTGGCACCAAGACATCATCAGATCGATTGGACGATGAACTACAAAATTTTTTTGATCGCATGCTATGCCCAGATCTTAGCTGTCGCCCGAGGATGGCATTCAGGATCGCATCATCTGTCATCGAACAAACCTATTGTGATCCAGCATCACTGTCAGATCCAACCTCTTTCATCGTCTGCTATCTCAATTGTAATATTTTTTTCTTCACAATAGATCAAATAACACCATAAATTTATTTTAAAGTCTTTAAAAGCATTCAAAATGTAGAGTAATGATACTTACATGATGCTGCCTCATCTCCTCGATCACAAACTCGTCACTCTTGTTTTGATAGAATTTACCATAGACGTCGATCCCGGATAGCTCCTATTCAAACAAAAGAAAAGAAGAAAAAAAGATATCAAAATAATTTAAATATTTAATAAGAACTTACAAAGTATAATTATAAATATAGTTACGTATCATCCTCTTTATTTTTTATGCAAAAGAGACACTTCCTTACGTGTGAATAGAATCAATCTTACTCCTATTCACCTTATTTGCCTTCGATTGTCGCTACAAAATATACACAATTATAACTAATAAAGGACATGACAATATCAAAATAACTCGAAACATAAAATATATCTAAAATGTCTCACTTCTAAAATGCTCGCATAACCACTGTCAATTGTCACTAGAACCAGCCCAATTTCTATAAGGCTGGGTCATGGGGTCAATCTTTTTTGCCTGCAGCTCATTGCAGTATTTATGAAGCCTACATCACCGATCTCTATATCTATTTGCAGTCATTTTGAGAATATATGCCGTCACTTGTTCGTCAGTGCAATCCTCGAAGTCAATGTTATCCTACACATATGAACATTCATCATAATAAAAAGTAAATATATAGAATTATTCATATAATAAAGAATTATCTATATAATAAAAAATAATATGGATCATGTCATGATATGCAAGACATTTGAAGTTAATTCTTACCTTGATGTGAGAGACTAGGACATCACGGTATCGAGGGGCTACATGCTTGAAACTTTCGACAATCCATGAAAAATGATTTCACGTATACATACTGATCTCGTTTGCGACTATAATAGCCTCTGTGCCAACCGAATGATCCCAAAATATCTGTACTTTTGATTTTTTATTATGCATATGCACGTATTTCTCCAAAATGAGGCCCCTACTAGGACCACGCACTGTACATTGCTGCTGTGTTCCTGCATATGAAACTTCGAGAAATGAATATACATCATCTACCAATGGATATATATAACAAAAAAATGTACATAGTTTATAAATTGATAGATAAGTACCTGTAGAGGGATGATGCTGCTGTGCCATGACCTCTAACTGGGCAGGCTTTGACTGAGCACTAGTCTGCTCTATGGACTCGGACAATCGAGTCTTATCTAAATCTTCTGACTCATCATGCAAAATACTAAAGTGAGGATGTGTATCATCAAGTGGAACCTGCTGCCTACCCCACGAACGTCCATGTTGGGTATAAAATACCCCCCCAGCCGAAGTTCATGTCAGGAGTGATCCTCCAGGGGTTCTACCGACGTCCGACCTTCGGCGACATCTTTCCGAACCTCTCCGGCGGCCGAGCCTCCGCAACATTCCCAAGTTTTGCCGATGGATAAACCCCCACCAGCATCGATCGGATTCTGCATGACGGACGGACCCCACCCAAGTTTCTACCTGCTAGGCTTCATCCGGACTCCTACGGGAGCCGGACTTCATCCCCGACTCCAACTACAGGAAGACTTCATCCGGACTCCTATGGGAGCTGGACTTTGTCCCCGACTCCGGCTGCAGGAAGACTTCATTCGGACTCCTACGGGAGCCGGACTTCGTCCCCGACTCCGGTTGCGGGAAGGCTTCATCCGGACTCCTACGGGAGCCGGACTTCATCCCCGACTCCAACTGCAGGAAGACTTCATCCGGACTCCTACGGGAGCCAGACTTTGTCCCCGACTCCGGCTGCAGGAAGACTTCATCCGGACTCCTACGGGAGCCGAACTTCGTCCCCGACTCCGGCTGTGGGAAGGCTTCATCCGGACTCCTACGGGAGTCGGACTTCATCCCCGACTCCAACTACAGGAAGAGTTCATCCGGACTCCTACGGGAGCCGGACCTCGTCCCTGACTCCGAATGCAGGTAGACTTCATCCGGACTCCTACGGAAGCCGGACTTCGTCCCCGACTCCGGCTGCAGAAAGACTTCATCCGAACTCCTACGGGAGCCGGACTTCGTCCCCGACTCCGACTGCAGGTAGACTTCATCCGGACTCCTACGAGAGCCAGACTTCGTCCCTGACTCCGAATGCAGGTAGACTTCATCCGGACTCCTACAGGAGCCGGACGACTGCAGGTAGACTTCATCCGGACTCCTACGGGAGCTGGATTTTGTCCTCGATTCTGACTGCGGATAGACTTCATCTGGACTCCTACGGGAGCCGGACTTCATCCCCGACTCCGAACGCGGGTAGACTTCATCCGGACTCCTACGGGAGCCGGACTTCATCCCCGACTCTGACTACAGGTAGACTTCATCCGAACTCCTGCGGGAGCCAGACTTCGAGTTCCTGCTACAAGCGATCTACTTTAAACTACCACTACGAGCGGTCCACACCGGATTTTCACGGTAAACCCCCACCCGAGCTTCCATTGTGGGCGAATTCCTCCAGGATTTCTATCACAGGCAGGCTTTGGCCGAGCCCCTCGACAAATGATCCCTATCCAGGCTTTTACGGAGATCGAACTCCGATCGAACTCCTATAGCGGACAGATCCCGGACGAACTCCTACGACGCATGGGCTCCAGCAGCTGGACCCCTCCAGCGGATGAACCTCTTCAGTGCCATCCGACACCCACTGACCGGTCGACCCTCTGTCGAATTCTGCGTAAGATCGAGCTTCGTCTGTAGAAAGCCCCCCGACCGAGCTCGTACAGCAAATGACCCTCGCCTGTAGTGTTAACGCTCAAGGCACCCAACGGTAGAAGGCTCGCCAGCAACATCTGAGCTCCTCTCAGATGGATAGCTACCTCTCTCCACCAGGCACTTCGATCGAGCTTCGGTCGACAGGCCTAGACTCCCTGACAGGCCACAGTAATGGCCACGACTCTGGTCCACCTCCTGCGATGGATTCCACGTGGCTCCACCACTCCCCGCAACAGGCTCCGCGCAACAGGCCACAGTAATGGCCATGACTCTGCTCCACCTCCTGCGACGGATTCTGCACGGCTCTACCACTCTCCGCAACCAGCTCCATGCGGCAGGCTGCAGTAATAGCCACGATTCTGCTCCACTTCCTGCGACGGATTCTGCACGGCTCCACCACTCTCTGAAAAGTCATGACAACAGACGTCGCTCCACTCTCCGCAACAGGCTCCACATGGTGGGTCACAGTGATAGCCACGACCCCACCCATTTACTCTCTATAACAAACTCCTCTTGGCCCCGAGCGGCTCACTACTAGGCAGTTACAAACATCGCTATCAATCCATTGCCCCCTCCGCCTATAAAAAGGGAGGTCCCAGATACGTTATTCTCTAAGCTCTAATTTCTATCTCAAAACTCTGCTAAAATTTTCGTTCGAGTACTCCATTCTTGTTGAGGCAGAGAACTGACTTGAGTATCGGAGGGTCTTGCCGGAGCACCCCCAACTCCGGTTTAGACTTGCTTTGCAGGTCTCGACGGCGATCGCGACTCCCTCGACTCTAGCTTCTCCGACGCAGGCAGATTTTTGCACCAACAAGATGGCGCTAAAGGAAGGAGGCTGTGTCTTCGCAGTACCCTTGTTCTTAAAGGAGCGCTCAACGGGACTGCCTCCGATCATCTTCCCTGATATCCTCTCCTCCAGTTTCCTACCTGGCCTCCACCTGATGCCTCTCTGAAGGGCATCCTCCAGGCGATCAATGGCCTCTGCAGCCAGATCTCGGCAAGCTCCACAAGCCCCGACCCCGTCTTCGATCTCCCAGGCTCTTCCTCCTCTGGCAACAGAAGTCGGCATGGAGCGGTCAGATGATCGGCTTCCGATGGATTTTGCCAACACCATCTCGGGAGAATCTCGACAGGGACCAACCGGTGTATTGGCCGGACCTCCCAAGCGACAAAAGATTGAGGAATCCATAACCTTTACTGAAGAAGATGCTCGGGGAGTTCAATTTTCTCATAACGATGCAGTTGTAGTTTCTTTAAATATAGTTAATTACGATGTCCGCCGTATTCTTGTCGACAATGAAAGTTCGATCGATATTTTATTCTACGATGTCTTCTCAAAAATATTCATCCTTGACGGCCATTTGGGGCTGATTGGCTCCCCTCTGGTAGGGTTTACCGGCGATGCTGTCCTGATGGAGGGGGTAATAACTTTGACTGTAGCTGCGGGTCGATATCCAAGACAATTCAGGGCTTTGGTAAATTTTCTGGTGGTGAAGGTGCCGTCAGCCTACAACGCAATCCTCGGCCGACCTGGCCTCAACGCTCTCTGGGCCGTGGTGTCAACCTACCATTTGAAATTAAAATTCTCTACTAACCAGGGGGTCGGAGAAGTCAGGGGAGACCAAGCCCTGGCCAGACATTGCTACAACATAGCCTTGCAAAGAAGTGACCAATCTGACCTCTGTCTGATTGATGGGCTGGACGCCCGCGACGATCTCACTGAGGAAAGGGGCGGCCCAATCGAAGATCTGGTTTCGATCCCTTTGAACAATGGGAATACGGAGCATGTGGTGAAGATCGACTCCAACCTGGGGGAAGAGGTGCGGATGCAGCTCATTGATTTCCTACGAAAGAATGTGGATGTTTTCACTTAGGTTCCAGCAGACATGCCGGGGATTGACGCAGAAGTCATGGAACACCGTCTGGCCGTCGATCCAAAGCATCGACCGACGAAAAAAAAAATTTGAGGTCATGCACCGGAGAGGCAGAAAGCGATAGCCGAGGAAGTGGACAAACTCCTGAAAGCCGGATTCATTAGAGAAGTCAATTATCCTGACTGGATTTCCAACGTTGTCCTAGTCAAAAAGGAAAACGGTAAGTGGAGGATATGTATAGACTTCAAAAAGCTGAATAAAGCCTGCCCAAAGGACAGCTACCCTCTACCCAGAATTGATCAATTGGTGGATGCAACCTCGGGCCATGAGCTTCTCACCTTTATAGACGCATTCTCCGACTATAATCAAATTAGGATGGCATCGAAAGATGAAGAAAAGACTGCTTTCATTACTAACCGTGGCCTTTACTGTTACAGGGTCATGCCTTTCGGCCTCAAAAATGCAGGTGCGACCTATCAGCGGTTGGTGAACAAAATCTTCAAGGAGCAGATCGGCCGCAACATGGAGGTCTACGTGGATGACATGCTCGTGAAAAGCAAATCTTTCATGAACCACGTCATCGACCTCAAGGAGACCTTTGGCGCCCTCCGAAAATATAAGATGAAGCTGAACCTGACTAAATGTGCTTTCGGAGTGACCTCAGAGAAGTTCCTGGGCTTCATGGTATCGGGGCGTGGGATTGAAGCCAATCCAGAGAAAATCGCGCCATCCAGGAGATGGCCGCTCCGAAGTCGATAAAAGAGGTTCAGCGCCTTACAGGGAGGGTGGCAGTCCTGAATCGCTTCGTTGCGAGGTCGGTCAAGTAGTGCTTACCCTTCTTCCAAACCCTCAAGCGGCCGAAGAACTTCTGTTGGATCACTGAGTGCCAACAGGCGTTCGAAGAGCTAAGGAGCTACCTCGGCTCGCCTCCGTTGTTGGCAAAGCCCGAGCCTGGAGAGGAGCTATTTTTGTACCTGGCGGTCTCCCCTATGGCTCTCGCAGCAGTTCTTGTCAAGGAAGAAGCAAAAATTCAACGACCAATCTACTACATCAGTCGTGCATTGAGAGACGCCGAAACCAGGTATACTAAATTAGAGAAACTAACTTACGCCCTGTTGATTGCAGCCCAGAGGCTCCGACCCTACTTTCAAGGGCACACTGTAACGTTGCTCACCGACCAGCCGATCAAGGTGATTCTGCACCAGACAGATGCCTCCGGGAGGATAGCGAAATGGGCGATTGAGCTCACAGAATTTGACATCAACTATCGACCTAGACCGACAGAAAAAGTCCAGATACTGACAGATTTTATAGTAGAGTACACTATCTCGAAGGAGACCGAACCTGAACAGGGTGAAATTGATGGCCTGGAGCCTGACCGAACTCCTCCGAAGAAGAAGCAGACCCCCCTGGTTACTTTTGGGCCCTCTACATGGATGGATCTTCCAACATGTCAGGCGCAGACGCGGGTCTGATCTTGATCAGTCCGGAGGGAATCATCGTGGAGTACGCTCTGTGCTTCGAATTTTCCGCAACAAATAATGGAGCGGAATATGAAGCTCTGATCGTAGGATTGAGGATCACCAAAGAATTGGGAGTAGATCGGCTCCAAGTTCACAGCGACTCCCAATTGGTAATAGGACAAGTCAGCGAAAACTATGAAACACGGGAGGACAGCATGGCTAAGTATCTTGAAAAGGTAAAGGAGCTCGTCCCCACCTTTAGTAGCTTCAACATCAGGCAGATTCCAAGGATGAAAAATACTAGGGCCGATCTTTTCTCCAAGCTGGCTACGCTGGCTCCGGCTGAATTGCCCACGGGTGTTCTCTTTGAAGTTCTGAAGTGCCCAAGTACAGAAGAATCGCGGCCCATGATAAAAATTGACCATGAGCCCAGTTGGATCAACCCACTGGTGGCATATCTCAGAGACAGGGTTCTCCCTCATGATGCAAAAGAAGCTCGAAAGCTCAGAAATCAAGCCTCCCAGTACATCCTTTATGAGGACAAGTTGTATAAGAGATCATACTCTTTACCCCTTTTAAAATGTCTCTGGCCTTCGGAAGCTGACTACGCCTTGTGGGAGGTGCATGAAGGAATCTGCGGAAGCCATCTGGGGGCTAGATCCTTATCCCACAAGTTGCTCCGCCAAGGGTATTACTGGACAGCAATGTATCGTGACTCAATTGAATACATCAAAAAGTGTGACCGATGTCAGAGATATGCCAACATCCAGAGACAGCCCGCCGTCGAGCTTACACCCTTAAGTGTCCCATGGCCGTTTGCACAATGGGGGATGGATATCCTTGGACCCTTTCCCGTGGCGTCGGGGCAGAGAAAGTTCCTCCTGGTAGCAATTGACTATTTCACCAAGTGGGTCGAAGCCGAACCGCTGGCGAAAATCACAGAAGCTAAAGTGCAAGACTTCGTCTGGAAGTCAATCGTTTGCAGGTTCGGCCTGTCGAGAACCTTAATTACTGATAATGGGTGGCAATTTGCGGGAGCGAGATTCGCCAAATTTTGTGAAGACCTAAACATCTCCCACAACTTCACATCGGTAGCCCATCCTCAGGCGAACGGCAAAGCTGAAGTGACCAACAGAACTCTGCTGCAAGGGATCAAGACAAGGCTCGAAAAAGCGAAGGAAACTTGGGCAGACAAACTTTATCATGTGTTGTGGACGTACCGAACTACCCAAAGACTGCCCACAGGGGAGACCCCCTTCGCTCTAGCCTTCGGAACGGAGGCTATTATCCCAATTGAGCTCAAGCTCCCATCGGCACGAGTCGTGGCATTCAACGAACATCACAATTCGCAAGGTCTTAAAGCCAACCTCGACTTGCTGGAAGAAAAATGGGAGGTAGCTCAAGTTCGGATGGCAGCATACAGACAGAAAGTAGCCCGCTATTACAATTTCTGGGTGAAAAATAAAGTCTTTAGAGAAGGAGACCTAGTGCTTCGACGAGCCGCTGTCTCGCAACCTCAGGATCGAGGGAAGCTTGCCCCAAATTGGGAAGGCCCATACGAAGTCAAGGAAGTAGTCCGGCCTGAAACTTATTACCTCAAGGAGCTCGGAGGAGCAGACCTCCCGCGACCATGGAGCTCAGAAAACTTACGAATGTATTACCGATAACTTTATTTTAAATAAAAGTTTTATATCCACATGTCTTATCTCTTGGCACGAGCCTATATCGACAGGACAGTCAAAACAAATCGTGTCAGGAGCAGGAGGAGAACTTCGTCTCGACACAATCGAAGGCCCAGTTCTCCTTAGATCGGATGGGGGGAGAGGCCCTGCAACGCCCATATGTGCCCCCACGGCCCTGTTAGGGACAGGAGGAGAACCTCGCCCTAACTTGAGCAAAGTCGAAGGCCCGATTACCCTTAGATCGGATGGGGAGAGAGGCCCTGCAATGCCCATATGTGCCCCCACAGTCCTGTTAGGGACAGGAGGAGAACCTCGCCCTAACTTGAGCAAAGTCGAAGGCCCGGTTACCCTTAGATCGGATGGGGGGAGAGGCCCTAAAATGCCCATATGTGCCCCCACAGCCCTGTTAGGGACAGGAGGAGAACCTCACCCTAACTTGAGCAAAGTCGAAGGCCCGATTATCCTTAGACCGGATGGGGGAAGAGGCCCTGCAATGCCCATATGTGCCTCCACGGCCCTGTTAGGGACAGGAGGAGAACCTCGTCCTAACTTGAGCAAAGTCGAAGGCCCGGTTACCCTTAGACCGGATGGGGGGAGAGGCCCGGCAACGCCCATATGTGCCCCCACAGCCCTGTTAGGAACAGGAGGAGAACCTCGTCCTAACATGAGAAAGGTCGAAGGCTCGGTTACACTTAGACCGGATGGGGGGAGAGGCCCTGCAATGCCCATATGTGCCCCCATAGCCCTGTTAGAGACAAGAGGAGGACCTCGTCCTAACTTGAGCTGAAACCGATTATGTCAGAAATAGGAGAAGAACCTCGTCCTGACACCAATTAAGGTCTGATCATTCAAGATCGGATAAGAAAAAGGGAACCTTCCCAGCGACCCCTCCGCGTTCCCGCGACCCCACTAAGAGCAGGGGGAAATCCCTCACTCGAGAAAAAAAAAAAGGGGAAGGAGTTAAAAAGGAAAGTGACGAACTACATCAGCGACAAATGAAAAATAAATTACATTAAAAATACAGGAGACCTCATCTCAGCGAGGATGGGGGTTCTCATCAAAATCTTCGGTCTCCAAAAGAGCTCTCAACGCAGGCCAAGGATAAGACGGCTTCCTCAGGACGACGAGAAGCTTAGATCTCCGAGCTTGAACTCTGAAAGGAGGCGTCAAACTCGAGTGGTCCCGGATAAATCAGCGGCCATAAACAGAAGGATGGGTCAATATGACAGTGATCGGGTACCTCCGAATGGCATCGATATCGAACAAGGCAAAAGTCGAAGGAAGCTCGGCAAATGACAATTCAACACGTGAGTAAAAGAGGTAGCGAAAAATTCCCTTCTCATGTTATTTACTAAATATGCATTACAGAGCCCTTAAGGCTGAAGAAGAAAGATGACCGAAAAAGCGAGCCGACGCGGTAACGACCAGTAACCTCCAGACGACGTCGATAAAAAAAAAAAAAAAGGGGGGGGGGGGAAGAAGAGAGAAAGAAGACGAAAAGAAAAAGAGGAGGGGAATACAACAATAACAATGGTGAATGAAAGAAGT
Source organism: Elaeis guineensis (assembly GCF_000442705.2). Taxonomy (NCBI): domain Eukaryota; kingdom Viridiplantae; phylum Streptophyta; class Magnoliopsida; order Arecales; family Arecaceae; genus Elaeis; species Elaeis guineensis. Next base: position 89,059,355 of record NC_025997.2, read on the forward strand.
TCGACAGGCAATAATTTGACACAAAGTGCGGATAAGGTAACAAAATCTCCTTCTCATTCTCGATTAACAAGATGTACGTTACAAGACCCTGAGGGCCGAGGAAAAAAGAACATTACTACAAGACTTGAAAGGAACACGTTAGGGACCACTTCAAGCTCTTGACTTCTCCTTCCGGTTCCATCCTTCCCAGCAGTATTTTCCAATGCGTGTGATAAACCCCTCGGCTCTCGCCTCCTGCCTCATTCCACTCCATTGCCGAAACCTCAACCCTAGGGAAAAAAGGAGGGATAGAATTCAAGGGGCAGCGATGGCGACGACAGCGACGACGACGACCTGCATCGGGAAGAATCGAAAGTACCCCGGAGGCCGCGATGACGTCGAAGGCATGCACCACCACCATGTGCTCCACGACGACCACCATCCTAGGTACTTTGGCAAGGTCGGCATGTGCTACTTCCACCATCCCCACAATAAGTTCTACTACCCCGCCGTCAGTGCCGACCGCCTCTGGTCCCTCGACCCCGATGACGTCAAGAAACCCACCACAGCTTATGACGACAACTCTACCCTCTTGACCGGTGTCGCCTCATTCAGCTACTCTGAAATTCTCAGGCAGAACATGCTCACCGATTGGTTCCGTTGTTAAATCCCTGTTGTTGAAGGAATTCTCCCTCGAGCCCCCTTCGAGGCGGTGGGAACCCTTAGCGACAGTTCGGCAGCCGCTGAACTCGCAGACCACTGTCTTCCCCCTCCTACTCCTCTCGATCCGTAACATCCTCTCGAGATTGGCCTCCGAGGCAGAAGCCCCAGTGGGAGAACTCCTCGAAAGGGCTCGAAAGACTGAAGGTGGCGGGGAGTCGGTGGAGATGGCGAAGATTGGTGCAAAGAATGCCCAGAGTCGAAAAGGGCACCGATGGGGTGGCTAAACTCTCAGGCAGAAGAAAAGCGTCGACTCTCAGGCGAGGTGAAGTCCCTGGAGGGAAAGAGGAGGCTTAAATAAGCGACGGGGCCTGGCACAGTTATGGTGGTGGATATCCCTAGGTCTACCAATGCCCGCCACGTTTCCCACTCATCGTGGCGTAGGGCTGACCGCTGGTGGGACCATTATGGTGTGGCGCTTGGGACTATGCTCTGGTGAAAATTCCGAAAGGACTCTTCGGATCATCCTAATTGGAAAAAGACTCCAGCACGCACGCATTAAATACCAGGATATCTGAGGGCGATTGTGCACAGGATTCAAGGGGACAACTTTGATTGTGAAAATTTCTTTGTACTTTCTTCATTCGAAACTCGAACTCAGAAGTAGGGGGACTGGTGTTGGGTATAAAATACCCCCCCAGCTGAAGTTCATGTTAGGAGTGACCCTCCAGGGGTTCTACCGACGTCCGACCTTCGACGACATCTTTCCGAACCTCTCCGACGGCCGAGCCTCCGCAACATTCCCAAGTTCTGCCGACGGATAAACCCCCACCAGCATCGATCGGATTCTGCATGAGGGATGGACCCCACCCAAGTTTCTACCTGCTAGGCTTCATCCGGACTCCTACGGGAGCCGGACTTCGTCCCCGACTCCAACTACAGGAAGACTTCATCCGGACTCCTACGGGAACCGAATTTTGTCCCCGACTTCGGCTGCAGGAAGACTTCATCCGGACTCCAACGGGAGCCGGACTTCATCCCTGACTCCGGCTGCGGGAAGGCTTCATCCGGACTCCTATGGGAGCCGGACTTCATCCCCGACTCCAACTGCAGGAAGACTTCGTCCGGACTCCTACGGGAGCCAGACTTCATCTCCGACTCCGGCTGCGGGAAGGCTTCATCCGGACTCCTACGGGAGCCTAACTTCATCCCCGACTCCAACTGCAGGTAGACTTCATCCGGACTCCTACGGGAGCCGGACCTTGTCCCCGACTCCGAATACAGGTAGACTTCATCCGGACTCCTACGGGAGCCGGACTTCATCTCCGACTTCGGCTGCAGGAAGACTTCATCCGAACTCCTACGGGAGCCGGACTTCGTCCCCGACTCCAACTACAGGAAGACTTCATCCGGACTCCTACGGGAGCCGGACTTTGTCCCCGACTCCGGCTGCAGGAAGACTTCATCCGGACTCCTACGGGAGCCGAACTTCGTCCCCGACTCCAGCTGCGGGAAGGCTTCATCCAGACTCCTACGGGAGCCGGACTTTGTCCCCGACTCCAACTGCAGGAAGACTTCATCCGGACTCCTACGGGAGCCAGACTTTGTCCCCGACTCTGGCTGCAGGAAGACTTCATCCGGACTCCTACGAGAATCGGACTTCATCCCCGACTCCGGCTGCAGGAAGGCTTCATCCAGACTCCTACGGGAGCCGGACTTCATCCCTGACTCCAACTGTAGGAAGACTTCATCCAGACTCCTACGAGAGTCGGACCTCATCCCCGACTCCGACTGCAGGTAGACTTCATCCGGACTCCTACGGGAGTCAGACTTCATCCCCGACTCCGACTGCAGGAAGACTTCATCCGGACTCCTACGGGAGTCAGACTTCGTCCCCGACTCCGACTGCAGGTAGACTTCATTCGGACTCCTACGGGAGCTGGACGACTGCAGGTAGACTTCATTCGGACTTCTATGGGAGTCAGATTTCATCCCCGACTCCGACTGCAGATAGACTTCATCCAGACTCCTACGGGAGCCGGACTTCGTCCCCGACTCCGAACGTGGGTAGACTTCATCCGGACTCCTACGGGAGCCGGACTTCGTCCCCGACTCCGACTGCAGGTAGACTTCATCCAAACTTCTGCGGGAGCCGGACTCCGAGCTCCTGCTACAAGCGGTCTACTTTAAACTACCACTACGAGCGGTCTGCATCGGATTTTCATGGTAAACCCCCACCCGAGCTTCCATTGTAGGTGAATTCCTCCTGGATTTCTATCGCAGGTAGGCTTCGGTCGAGCCCCTCGACAAATGATCTCCATCCGGGCTTTTACGGAGATCGAACTCCGATCAAACTCCTATAGCGGACAGATCCCGAATGGACTCCTACGACGCACGGGCTCCAGTAGCCGGACTGATTTATGTCACAAATTGACATAAAAAGTATCAATTAATATCTAAATTATCTAACTTTATTAAGAAATTGATACTTGTTATTATATTTTGCAGAAGAAGAGATCATCAATAGAAAGAATAAGGAAAGAGGATTCCAACAGCGCAAATTTTATGCAAAACGGAGTTAAATTGACCCAGGAATTGAAGAATGAAGAAAGAAGACTCAATTGGGTCAAACCCGAGTCAAATCAGATCAAAATTGATCAAAAATCAACTAATTTGGGGATCTGATTAGCCGCTTGGTCCACAGCAACAGGCGCATGGACCATGGACCCATCGGCGCACTATAAACCCCCCTAACAATCCTCTAAAACCTCTTAGTCCCACATCTAAAGTTTTGAAAACCTTATAACCCCCAAATGCCTATAAAAAGCCCCCAAAGGCCCTTGTTTTATGTATTCTTCCTTCCGATCAAGCTTGTAACCCTAGATAGTGGGGTTTTTAGCTCTCTTCTCAAGCCTCGAGCTTTGAGGTTTTTGTAATAAATTTTTTTATATAAAATCTTATTTTTATGCAATTTCATCTCTTTACATTATGCAATTTATTTTTCTTGCAATTAGGATAGTTTAATTTATGCAATTTAATTTTATGCAATTAGGTTAGTTTAAATTATGCAGTTTAAATTTATGCAATTAGGATAGTTTAATTTATGAAATTAGGGTAGTTTATTTTTCTGTATTTAAATTTTGTAAGTAGATTTAGATCATGTCTAGCTAAGCATCCCTTCTAGGGTTTGCGATGAAGCTAGATCATGAGTAGAAATTTTACATAGGGTTCTTTCTTTTTCTTAGGGTTTCTTTTTCTTTCTCTTTTGCCAAGAATTTTTGATGAACTACAGTTGGGTCAGAGTCCCTTCATAGTTCATGCTTGATTCAGTGCATAGGATGAGAAAACCCTAAGGGATCCTAGTTACTACTCTCCTGTAAAGAATCTTGATGGGTTATCGTTGGGCCTTAGTCCCTTCATAATCTATGCTTGGGAAAGACAAGAGGAGTAGTCGTTAGGATCAATAAGAAAAATTCTAGGTAGAATTCTCTAATCTAGATCTAGTGGATTCAAAAACTCTAGATCCTTAGTCTTATTGTCTTTAGCAAACAACTTTCGACTTTTGATTTTCGTTAAAGCTCGCTTGAGCATAGATTTGAAAATTATTTTTAAACCAAGTCTCTGTGGGATCGACCCATACTCGCTGGTCGTGCTACTCTACATACCGTGCGCTTGCGGTTTTATTTACAAATTTTAAAATTTGCACATCAAGTTTTTGGCGCCGTTGTCGGGGATTTGGCGTTTTAAATTATTTTCAAATATTTGTTCTTCGTGCTTTATAACTCTCTTTATTTTTCCTTTAGGTTTCTATATTTAGTTGGTGATTGCTGGAAAACTCAGGTATGCTTCTAATTTCTCTTTTATTATTTTTAGTTAATTACTTTTCCTTTAGACCTAATCATTTGAATTTACTTAATCACAAAAAATAAAAAATAAAAAAATAAAAAAAATAAAACAAAACAAAAGATATTTCATAATCATGAAGTAAAATATCAAAATAAAAAAAAAATTCTAAATTAAAATCTTTTACATTCTTGGTCATCTTGTTTATTTGCATTTGCATTTTCATAATTAATCTAAGGGCATCAACCCATTAACAAGATAAGGTGGGGATTTCATTACCCTTCCTTAGTCCAAAAACCATCTCCATCATATTGCATTACCTAGACTTTTAATCTTAAAATCAATTAGACGTCAACCTTAAGAAATTCGAGCTCAATAGGACAAGGAACCCTAAGAGTTCTACCAAGTTTGAGTTGTTTGATTAGTTGGTGTCTAGGCAAGTCCCTGAGGGTGGTTTGTTAAATTGGTTCAGTTGCTGGCTTGACCAACTCGTTTGGTGTCTAGAAAGGCAACGATGAGTGAACCTCCCACCTCTTATACTTACCTGGCTAACTAGTTGATCAATCTCCACTTGGAAGGTTTGAAGGGTCATCTTGAAACAGTTAGGAGCTGTCTAGATTTAGGTTAACCCTAGGATAGATTGAGTTTAATTTATTGTTTCACTTGTTTGAAAAAAAAAATATTAAAATTTAAATTAATTTGGTTACTTTTCTTTAGATTTAGGACTCCTTAGGATCTTCTCTTTAGATTTTTTTCTCTTTCTTTTTCTTATACATAAAAATTTTATAAAAAAAAAAAAATTGTATAAACATCGAGAACCATACACCTCGTGTGTGGAGAAGAGTGTCTGGTCGTCTAGTTAGGATTGAGTCAATTCCTGTTGTTCTAATGGCTGAACCAATCCAACCCATGACCCTTAAGGATTTGTGTTATCCAGTTGGCTCCATCCAACCATCTTGTATCAGGTTGCCACAACCCACAGCTAACAATTTTGAAATCAAACCTCAAATCATAAATATGCTTCCAAAATTCACAGGATTAGAGGATGCTTATATATTTATTAGAGAATTTGAGGAGGTATGTGCAACCATGAAACTGCAATTAACAGAGGATGAGGTCAAACTTAGATTAATCAACTTTGCCCTTAAGGATAATGCTAAGAAGTGGCTTTATAGTCTGCCAAACTATTCTGTCACTACTTGGGAGGGCTTTGTGAGAACATTTTTAAAAAAGTATTTCCCCCATCATAAAATAGCTAAGATTAGGAATAAAATAAATCAATTTTACCAACTAGCTGGTGAATCATTTTGGAAGTACTTTGATCGTTTCAAGAATCTTTTGACCCAATGCCCACACCATGGAATAGAAACTTGGAGACTATGCCAGATCATCTATGAGGGGTTAGATTCAAACTCAAGAACCATGCTAGAGTCCATGTGCCAAGGCCAATTTATGGACAAAGAAACTACTGAAGCTTGGAAATTCTTAGAAGACCTAGCCAAGAAAAATTTACAGTGGGAAACAACTAGGGAACCTGATAAAGCTACACCTTCAAGAGGAGGAATGCATCAAATTCAACCAACCCTAGCATCAGAGGCCAAGATTGCAACCTTAACACGTAGATTGGAAGCCTTAGAATTACAGAGACCAGCCAATGTAAATCAAATATCTGCACCCATGTGTAAAGGGTGCAATGCACCAGATCATGTCTTAGAAGAATGTTCCTACTCGAATGAGTGTGCACAGGTGAATGCCACCTATCAAGGACCATTGAACAATCCTTATGCACCCACATATAACCCAGGTTGGAGGAATCACCCAAATTTCTCATGGTCCCAGAATCCTAATGTAGGCAATCCAAATTTCAATCAGCAAAATCTAAGGTCCAACCCAGTGATGAACAACCCGCCAGGCTTCCATGATAATGACAAAAAAATTATCTCTTTAGAAAAAAGCCTAAAAGCCATGATGAAGACACATACCAGCTTTATGCAAACCACGGGTCAACTCATAAATAATAACACCCAAGCTATAGCCCGTCTGAAAATGCAAGTAAGTCAGCTGGCTTCGACTATTAGTGAACGAGAACATGGTAGGTTACCTAGCCAACCTGAGCCAAATCCTAGGAACCAAAATGGTCCACGACCCCAACAAGGAAACCAAGTTAATGGTGTAAATGCCATTCATACCTTAAGATCAGGAAAACAAATAGACAATAAGGTAGTTGCACTTGATGATATAGATGACTCATCTGTCGAGTCACCTTCTAAAACTACTACCTTTCAACCTCAAGCACCAGAAACTGAAAATTCACCTAGTCCAGTACTTAAAAGTCCTAGAGCTCCTTTTCCAAACAGACTGAAATCCAATAAATCTGAACATTTAGACAAAATTTTAGAGGTATTTAAACAAGTCCAAGTTAATATTCCTCTTTTAGATATAATTCATCAGGTTCCAACTTATGCCAAATTTTTAAAAGATCTTTGCACTAGGAAAAGGACCACTAATGTACCAAAGAAAGCATTTTTGGCTGCAAGTGTCAGTTCATACCTATCTAGCCATGTGCCAATTAAATATAAGGACCCTGGAGCTCCAACAATTTCTTATGTTATTGGAGAAACCAATATAAAAAAGGCCTTGCTAGATCTAGGAGCTAGTGTGAATATCCTTCCATATTTGGTGTATGAACAACTAGGATTAGAAAAACTTCAACCTACTGGGATCACATTACATTAGCCGTTAGATCTCTCAGGATCCCTAAGGGAATGGTCGAGGATGTTCTGATAAAGGTTGAAAATTTCATTTTCCCTGTAGATTTTATTGTTTTAGAGACTGAGCGAGTTGCGAATCCTAAAGGACATATACCTGTCATTTTAGGAAGACCATTCTTAGCTACGGCCAATGCTGAAATCAATTATCGAAATGGTCTAATGAAGTTATCCTTTGGGAATATGACCATTGAGCTTAATGTTTTTAACTTAGAACAGGAATCCTCTTCTCATGCTGATGTCAATGTAGTCCAAGATGGTATTTATGAATCCATTGACATTAGTGATGATGAAGTCGACCTAGAGTCTAACCCCTGGTTAATCCATGAGTCTGAGGATGTCAATGAAATACTTAAAAAAAATCAGATTAATCAGGAATCGACACTTCCTACTGAACCAATCATTGAGATGGTGAACTCATCACCTAAACCATCGATAGAGGAAGCACCTATTTTAGAACTGAAGCCCCTCCCAGAACATCTCAAGTATGCATATCTAGGATCCAAAGAAACTTTGCCTGTAATTATTGCATCAGACCTAGATCCCAAGCAAGAGGAGGAGTTATTGTCAGTTCTAAAAGCAAATCAAGAGGCAATAGGTTGAACCATTGCAGATATCAAAGGAATAAGCCCTTCTATAGTTCAACATAGAATATACTTAGAGGAAGAGGCTAAACCAACAAGAGAAGCCCAAAGAAGGCTTAATCCAGTTATGAAGGATGTAGTTAAAAAGGAGATTCTGAAACTCCTAGATAGTGGAATAATTTATCCTATTTCTGATAGCTCTTGGGTAAGCCCAATTCAAGTAGTACCCAAGAAATCTAGGGTAACAGTGGTCCAAAATGATGCAAACGAACTTATCCCAACTAGGACCCAAACGGGATGGAGGGTCTGTATAGACTATAGAAAGTTGAATGCTGCGACAAGGAAAGATCACTTTTCTTTGCCATTTATTGATCAAATGTTGGAAAGACTAGCCAGACAAGAGTTTTACTATTTTCTTGATGGATACTCCGGTTACAACCAGATCCCCATAGCCGCTGAAGATCAAGAAAAGACTACATTCACCTGTCCATTTGGTACTTTTGCCTATAGACGAATGCCCTTTGGACTATGTAATGCACCGGCAACCTTCCAGAGATGCATGATCAGCATGTTTTCAGATATGATAGAACGATTTCTAAAAATTTTTATGGATGACTTTTCTATTTTTGGCCTAACCTTCTCCGAGTGTCTGAATCACCTGCAATTAGTTCTAGAACGATGTAAGGAGAAGCACCTAGTTCTCAACTGAGAAAAATGTCAGTTTATGGTCAAACAGGGAATAATTCTATGCCATGTCATTTCTAAAAAGGGGATTGAAGTGGACAAGGCCAAAATAGATCTAATTGTAAGTCTTCCACCACCTAAATCTGTGAAAGAAATACGTTCATTTTTAGGTCATGCTGGATTCTATAGAAGGTTTATTGCCAACTTTAGCAAAGTAGCACGTCCACTGACTAATCTTTTGGCAAAGGATACCAAATTTGAATTTACTCATGAGTGCTTGGAATCCTTTGAATTTCTAAAAAATGCACTTGTATCAGCTCCAATCATTCATCCTCCTGTCTGGTCTGAACCATTTGAATTAATGTGTGATGCGTCCGATCATGTTGTGGGCGCAATCTTAGGTCAACGAATAAATAAGTTGCCTAGAGTGATATATTATGCAAGTAAAATCTTAAATGATGCGCAGCTTAACTACACCACAACTGAGAAGGAGTTTCTTGCCGTTGTTTTTGCTTTAGAAAAATTTAGATCTTATTTGGTTGGGACCCACACCATTGTTTACACCGATCACTCAGCCATTAGACATCTCCTAGCAAAGAAGGATGCCAAGGCACGCTTAATCAGATGGATTTTGCTCCTTCAAGAATTTGACCTAGAAATTAGGGACAAGAAAGGTACTGAGAACGTTGTAGCAGATCATTTGTCCCAAATTCCAGTCGCACCATCTAGTGAACCACCCATCAATGAATCTTTCCCAGATGAGCAACTCATGTCTGTGTCTACTGAACCTTGGTTTGCTGATATTGTAAATTATTTAGCCATAGGTAAGATACCTTCTCATTGGACTAAGCAGGATAAATATAAATTCTTTGCCCAAGTGAAGTATTTCATTTGGGATGTTCCTTATCTTTTTAAACAATGTCTTGATCAAATTATTAGAAGGTGTATCCCAGATAATGAAGTCATGAATATTTTATCTTTTTGTCATGATCAAGCATGTGGGGGTCACTTCGCGTCTAAGAAAACTGCTGCTAAGGTTCTCCAATGTAGTTTTTATTGGCCCAATTTGTTTAAGGATGCTCATGAATATTGTAAAAGTTGTGCTCAATGTCAGAAAATGGGTCGAATCACCAAGCGACACATGATGCCACTCAACCCAATCTTGGTAGTTGAAGTTTTTGATGTTTGGGGGATCGATTTCATGGGACCATTTCCAAATTCCTTTGGAAATAAATATATTCTAGTAGCAGTTGATTATGTTTCAAAGTGGGTAGAAGCAATTATATGTAGAACACCCGATAGCAAAATGGTCATTAAGTTTCTTAAAGAAAATATTCTCTCCCATTTCGGTATTCCTAGGGCAATCATTAGTGATCGGGGAACCCATTTTTGTAACCGACCTTTTGCAACATTGATGAAAAAGTATAATGTCACCCCCAAATTAGCCACACCATATCATCCTCAAACTAGTGGGCAAGTTGAAGTGTCAAACCGATAAATCAAACAGATCCTGGAAAAAACTGTTAGTGCCAATAGAAAGGATTGGTCTTTGAAATTAATTGATGCACTTTGGGCATACCGAACCGCTTTCAAGACCAATCTAGGAATGTCTCCTTATAGGATTGTGTTTGGTAAACTATGTCACTTGCCTATTGAGATAGAACACAAAGCCATGTGGGCCATCAAACAACTAAATACAAATTTGAACGACGCTGGAAACCATAGGAAGCTTCAATTGAATGAATTAGAAGAACTTAGAAATGAAGCCTATGAAAATGCAAGGATATACAAGGAACGAACCAAAGCATTTCATGATCAATCAATTATAAGAAAAACTTTTAATATCGGATAAAAGGTACTCTTATATAACTCTAGATTACATCTGTTTCTAGGAAAGCTTAGGTCTAGATGGACAGGACCATTTTTAGTAAAGGAAGTCTTTTCACACGGAGCTGTTGAGATTGAAAACCATTCTTGGAATTACCTGTCAAGACTGTTAAAGATGCCATGGTTCTTTATGAACCAACTTATTCTGATTAAGTTGCTTCGAGGTTTGGTCTGGCTGAAGACATAAAACTTAGCGCTTCTGAGAGGCAACCCAGCTTATTTAATTTCTAATGCTTTCTTTGTTTTCAGTTTGCTTAGGACAAATAAATTAGATAAACTCCATTGGGGACAATGTCGGTCAAGTTGGGGGGAGAGCTTGAACAAAATCAGGTGTTATCATTTCCTTTTCCTTCCACTATGAGTTATTTCTTGCATTTAATATATTATGTAAAAAATAAAAAATAAATAAATATATATATATATGAAATAAATTAATCTATAAAAGAAATAAGAGTAAGTTAGAAAGTATTTGCTAATGTAGTGAGTCACGGAGAAGATTAGCTGGTTAGACTCTTGGTGGCTTAGGTCATTTAAAGACTATTAGCACTTCCAATTGCACATGCACACTAACAAGGTAAAGTAGGTGTTAATTGTAAGGCCAATTAAGGATTTGAGTATTATTTAAATTAGATAATTTTTTCTACACCCCAATTGAAGAAATTTGAATTTAAGGAAAGAGCTACCTGCCTGAAATAAAATACAAAACATAGAGTAAATGTGGATTTCCCTAAGCCTAGTAACCGGGTCTTTTCACCTAAGTCAAGTGTTGAGATTCGCATCAAACGATGGTGGGAAGGCCAGGATGCTCAGCAAAAAAAAAAAATAAATAAAAAATAATAAAACAGTGTGAAAGCTACCTTAGTTCTTTGTTTAATCTGGGGTGTATAGAAAATTAATCGAACTAAGTTATGAAAAATGATACAATTGGCCTGTACAAGTTAATACTGAAATACTAAGTTAGTTATCACTCACACAAGTGCTATAAAACTTTAAGTATACTCTAAGAAAGCTTCTAAGTAGACTGACTACCGATTCTAATTCGAAGCTCATTACTTAGTAATACTAGAAAACTTCTTGAATTTCGATCTTAAATTAATTTGGAAAGGAAGGATCTTTTTGAAATATGATCTTATTTTGGTACATTGCTAAGGGACTAGCAATGATTAAGTTGGGGGGTGTGATTTATGTCACAAATTGACATAAAAAGTATCAATTAATATCTAAATTATCTAACTTTATTAAGAAATTGATACTTGTTATTATATTTTGTAGAAGAAAAGATTATTAATAGAAAGAACAAGGAAAGAGGATTCCAACGGCATAAATTTTATGCAAAACGGAGTTAAATTGACCCAGAAATTGAAGAATGAAGAAAGAAGACTCAATTGGGTCAAACCCGAGTCAAATCAGATCAAAATTGGTCAAAAATCAACTAATTTGGTGATCTGATTAGCCGCCTGATCCACAGCAACAGGCGCATGGATCATGGACCCATCGGCACACCATAAACCCCCCTAACAACCCTCTAAAATCTCTTAGTCCCACATCTAAAGTTTTGAAAACCTTATAACCCCCAAATGCCTATAAAAAGTCCCCAAAGGCCCTTGTTTTATGTATTCTTCCTTCCGATCAAGCTTGTAACCCTAGATAGTGGGGTTTTTAGCTCTCTTCTCAAGCCTCGAGCTTTGAGATTTTTATAATAAATTTTTTTATATAAAATCTTATTTTTATGCAATTTCATCTCTTTACATTATGCAATTTATTTTTCTTGCAATTAGGATAGTTTAATTTATGCAATTTAATTTTATGCAATTAGGTTAGTTTAAATTATGCAGTTTAAATTTATGCAATTAGGATAGTTTAATTTATAAAATTAGGGTAGTTTATTTTTCTGCATTTAAATTTTGCAAGTAGATTTAGATCATGTCTAGCTAAGCATCCCTTCTAGGGTTTGCGATGAAGCTAGATCATGAGTAGGGATTTTACATAGGGTTCTTTCTTTTTCTTAGGGTTTCTTTTTCTTCCTCTTTTGCCAAGAATTTTTGATGAACTACAGTTGGGTCAGAGTCCCTTCATAGTTTATGCTTGATTCAGTGCATAGGATGAGAAAACCCTAAGGGATCCTAGTTACTACTCTCCTGTAAAGAATCTTGATGGGTTATCGTTGGGCCTTAGTCCCTTCATAATCTATGCTTGGGAAAGACAAGAGGAGTAGTCGTTAGGATCAATAAGAAAAATTCTAGGTAGAATTTCCTAATCTAGATCTAGTGGATTCAAAAACTCTAGATCCTTAGTCTTATTGTCTTTAGCAAACAACTTTCGACTTTTGATTTTCGTTAAAGCTTGCTTGAGCATAGATTTAAAAATCATTTTTAAACCAAGTCTCTGTGGGATCGACCCGTACTCGCTGGTCGTGCTACTCTGCACACCGTGCGCTTGCGGTTTTATTTACAAATTTTAAAATTTGCACATCACGGACCCCTCCAGCGGATGAACCTCTTCAGCGCCATTCGACACCCACTGACCGATCGACCCTCCGCCAAATTCTGCGTAAGATCGAGCTTCGTCTGCGGAAAGCCCTCCGATCGAGGTCCTACAGCAAATGACCCTCGCTTGTAGTGTTAACGCTCAAGGTGCCCAACGGTAGAAGGCTCGCAAGCAACATCTGAGCTCCTCTCAGATGGATAGCTACCTCTCTCCACCAGGCGCTTCGATCGACCTTCGGCCGACAGGCCTGGACTCCCTGACAGGCCACAGTAATGGCCACAACTCTGCTCCACCTCCTGCGATGGATTCCATGCGGCTCCACCACTCCACGCAACAGGCTCCGCGTGACAGGCCACAGTAATGGCCACGACTCTGCTCCACCTCCTGCGACGGATTCTGTGCGGCTCTACCACTCTCCGCAACCAGCTCCACGCGGCAGGCCGCAGTAATAGCCACGATTCTGCTCCACTTCCTGCGATGGATTCTGCGTGGCTCCACCACTCTCTGGCAAGTCACGACAATGGACGCCGCTCCACTCTCCGCAACAGGCTCCACGTGGCAGGTTACGGTGATAGCCACGACCCCACCCGTTTACTCTCCATAACAAACTCCTCTTGGCCCCGAGCGGCCTACTACTTGGCAGTTACAAACATCGCTATCAATCCATTGCCCCCTCTGCCTATAAAAAGGGAGATCCCAGATACGTTATTCTCTAAGCTCTAATTTCTATCTCAAAACTCTGCTAAAATTTTTGTTCGAGCACTCCATTCTTGTTGAGGCAGAGAACTGACTTGAGCATCGGAGGGTCTTACCGGAGCACCTCCAACTTCAGTTTAGACTTCCTTTACAGGTCCCGACGGCGACCGTGACTCCCTCGACTCCAACTTCTCCGATGCAGGTGAATTTTTGCACCAACAGTCCATATCCAAGACCAGCCATGATGCTGCAATGATTAAAATAATTTAAATCAGTACGTAATCAAAAAAACTCAAATATTACATGATGTAACAAAAAGATAAATTAAATTACTTATTTATATTAATTATTATTCTCAAAATTTGAACTCGTGTCTATACAGTCATCCTTAGTAGGACTCATAGAAGGCATCAACCTTGAAGTGCTATTATCAACGCTGTTGATGAAGTCATCATCCACATGTGATTGTGATCCCAAATTATTGTTGGATCATGCCCGTGCCTATGTCCTTATCGACGTTCCAACAATAGGTGTTGAAAATTATGTCCTAAAATCAATCGTTTGATGATTGTGCTGATTATAAATATATATGAATTGATAAATAATAAAAGTTATTTGGTATTTTTTTATCACAAAATTACATCTTCTAACAAACTTCTATATTGTGATGAAGTTTTTAGGACTACTTTGATCGATAAAGGAGGATTTATCGTGTAGTCCTTAAATTGATTCGCGACCAAACGATATGCTATTACTAGGATGATAGTGATATCAAGTGTTGGTCGTTGTATGCCATATGCGTTGGTTGTCTTCGTAACCAAATGATATAGAGATACTGGTATGGCATACAGGTGAGATGTAGGAGTACATTGTCACTGAACGTGACCAACTGTGGAGTACTCTGTTGTCAAGGGTAGCTCACGAAGGGTATGGGTATAAGTGTTCCTCCAACCTGAGATCACTATGGTGACTTACAAGCAACTCACTGTACTTTGATGTTGGACTAACTGAGTTTTTAATTCAATGATGGAAAGTTTTTGGATACAGTCAAGTAATTGTCAAGTCAGTGCATGAGTCAAGATGGAATTGATCCCTCCAAATTAGTAAGAGATATGCATCAGTGTATTTCAATTTAGCAAAATCTGAGTCCGGATAATCTATGTGATAGATTTGAAAAAGATTAAAATATAATATGAATAATTTATCTAAGATTAATGATTAAATTCTAGATCATCTTCGAGTATTAGGATCAAAAGGATAAATTATATGGTAACCATACGCCAATAGATTCTTGAATGTTGCTTCACCTTCATTTGACCTATCCAGACGTCGGGTCATCATTGCTAGATAGTTACATTGATTGATTCAAAAAGATTTTCTATACTACCAGATTAGGTTCAAACCTATGGGTCACACTCAAAAAAAGTTCTGACTGATCATGTGACTGATCAATGATTGAGAATCGTTCAAAGACTTAATCATAAATTTGATTAATGGTTAACCTTATGCAAAACTTATAATAAATTAGTTCATCAAATATTAGTGAATTAATAAAAGATTAATTAGTAATTAGATTATTAATTAGCTTAATTTAATTGAGCAAACAGGATTAAATAAAATCTAATTAAATTAGATTCAATTAGATTTGATCCGATTAGGTTATGAGATGACCTAATCGCTAAGGGAGAATTATCCCTGATTTGATCAGGACTTTGGTTCAATTAATTTTTAATTTGATTAGAATTTAATTAAAAATTTATGAATCTAATTAAATTAGATTTTATATATTTTATTTGGACTAAACTAAATATGATTTGATTTGGATTCAAATAAGGAAACTTAGAGTCCTTATTGGAATAGGACTCTTCTCCCTGCACTAATCCAGTTTGAATGCCATATATCTCCACGTAGAAAATTATTTTGTATGAGATCTTTTCACAACAAAGATTCCATTTCCTTCTCCATCTTACATCCAAATTTGATTTGATTCTAATAAAAGAAAGGTTTTAAAATTGGATTTCAAAATATTCCTTATCAGGAGAATCTGTTCTCATCCAGATCAATCTCTCCACGCTAATAAATTTTTTTCTCCTTATATGTGCAATATTTTGAGGAGATATTTTGTAGAATATTAGTTGAAGAATTTATGTATCATAAAAAAATATGAGAAGGGGCATCCTATATTTTTTTGTTATATTTTGGGATATGGAGTTATGAAGGGAGGCAGAATCTTGTAAGAGTCCAGGATCACTAGGACTCTTCACCCCACCTCCTTACATGCCTATAAAAGGGGCTTTTATAGTTTCTTTTGTATGTGTAAGATATTAGAAGAGAGATCTTCATGTGAAGGGAGTTTGGGTATGGTTCATGGCATGAAAAATAGAGAGGAGGATCTTCTCTCTTGGGGTATGCATAAAAATCTGAATTTCAAATTTTTGGTTCTAAGAGTTTGGGAAGAGAGAATAAATTAGAAAAAAATATTTTCTTATTTATCTTTCTTTCATCTCTTCATCTCCTCTAAAATTTTATCTTCAATTTCTAAAAAGTTTTCAAATATTTGAAGAAAAGATCCAGATCAGCTAAGAAGTAGGTCTTCACACGAGCTAGCACTCTCAAGAAGATCGATCAGATCGGGGTTTCAAGTAGATTTTTCATAGAGACCGGACACATGTGCGACTGTGAGCAACCAGTAAAGATCCTCTCTACCATATCTCTCAGTAGTGAAAATCATCGATCTGTGCTCATGTATCGAGTTCTGAACTCAGATTAGAAGTTGGTGTGATCTACTGCTTACATGCATGCATGCTGATTTTATCTTCAGTATCTTTCAGATCTTATATGCTACATAATATGTCATAGATCCTAGAGTAGGTTGATTTGATGATTAGATCATATGCATATTAGATTAATTAGATTAATCTAGTTATCTTCTGCTATAATTTTTTAAAAAAAATTTTTGAAATACATGCATGAAATCACCTATGCATTCCAACAGTGGTATCAGAGCCTAGGTTCGTTATAACATGATTTATGTTCATGTTAAATCTAAAATTTAATTTTATTTAGATCTCATATATAATATTTAGATCCAAATTTAATTAATGATGGATTGCACAAACTGATATAAGGTTGTCCTGCTGTAAGATTTACCTCTTACAGTGAAAAGATTGTCCTAGTTTGTCTAATCATTGATCAAATCTAATTTTATATCATGCATGTGATGTTTATGATCTGATTTAGATGTGATCTAAGATTGTAATCAGATCTAATATAATTTAGATTAGATCTAAATTCATGCATATATGATATGTGATTAGATTAGATGATCCGATTAAAAAGTACTTGGATTTGGTTGATCACCAGGCCGGCCAATCATTGGAGCAAGAAAGATTTAAAGACCCTCTCTTCTCATTCGATGGGATGCTCTTATGATGTGTAGGGATGCCATGTAATTAGATCCCATGAAGAAGAACGTGAAAAGAAGAACTTATTTTCTACAAAATCTTAGATTTTGAAACCCTAGGTTTATTGTATGTGATATAAAGTTGTATGAAAAATAAAATATCTAATCTATATGATTAAAATTATTTTAATCATGAGAAAATAAAATCTTGAATCATAAAAAATTTTAGATATAATTTAAAAATATTATGATTGATTTTATTTTAGTGTTATGCAAAAATTTTTAAATCTGAAACTCTTTGAGAAGTGCTCGCACAATTACTGAGTCGATCCAGTTTTGAACTGAGTTGACCCAGTCTCCTTGTATAACTAGCTCAATATTGATTGAGTCGATCCAGTTTTAAAATAAAAAATCTTTACATAATATTTATTATAAATTATTTATAAAATAAAAGATTGAAATTATTTCAAACCATAACCTAAATCTATATTGATACTGAATATAATTGAGAATTAAGTATAGAATCGATTAGATCTAGAATTATGAATTAAAGATCTAATATCATTTGCATAAAATATGAGGGCATGGGTTAGCTCAAATCAGGTCTTTTTAATTGGATTAGACCTAAGGTTATAATCAAAGAGTTAATAGACTAACTAGAAAAATTGATTAAATCTAATCAAATATTGAATCAGAATTTCTCTAGAACCAATACAATAGTTGTAGATAGTCAAGTCCATATCTTTGATTAGACCAAATGGATCTTGATTGTGGCTCAGTGATGAAATTCGAATCATTAAGTTGGTCAAATCAAAATTAATTAACCAATTGGTGTCTAAGATAAGTTTGGCATTTTGATCGATGATTTTTAATTGAAAGCGGCTTACTTGGCCATTTTGATGGTGGCTAAGGCAATCTTAGTAGACCCTCCCATCGATCTCACTTACCTGATCAATTTGATGAATTATATCTTGATTAGACTGCTAAGTGATTCGAGTTGATCCATGCCATTAAGGTTGATCAGTGTAACTGATCTAGGTACCATTTCAACTAGTATGATCTTGATCTAATTCAATGACTTAGTGAAGTCAGTGGGAGGATTATGGTTTACTAGTTGATCTCTTCTCATCTCTTCTCTAAATTGATTCTTAAATCTTCTAAATTATTAGATCCATAAAATGAGCTAGTTATAGAGATAACTAGATCACAGCCTCCCATTAAGATAAATGATAATGGGTCCATTATTTTTGATTGATATTACAGATGCCATCTGTCTGGTGTTCTCTCTGAATGATAGAATTATTATTCATCAGATGATGACTTTGTTGTACTATCTGATGATGGTTGGATTGATCAAGCCATCCTTGGACCTGATCATTCATTAGTTAAAAATATTGAGTATGTTCATATTAATGATTTGACCTAACCAAAACTTTTAGTGGAGACCCATCACCTACTAAAATAAAATATGAGATAAAATTAATTATTAAAAATTATTCAAAAAAAATAATTGATTGAAAATCTACCCATAGATGCATATGGGTTGACCGAGCCATCCTCGGACTAGTATGCAGTTTGTGTAGATTCTAGTACCCACTAAAGAATTAAGGTAATTTCTCGGATTGAAAGTAGAGGCTACCAATTCGACTAAAATAGTGGAAGAACCTTTAGACTAAAATTCAAGTCTTTAGGCTCAATCAATTCATAAACATAGAGGTCTTATATTTTTCTTTCAGTTATGGCTAGATGTACATTGCTCCATTCACTATTTAACAGTGACTGATTTATAGGATTCAACTTTAATAATTGATATCGAAAGTTGTGAATAGTTTTAGAGCACGAATAGATCCTAAATATGATTATGGATCTAGCATCTGATGTTCCTACATCTAATACAAGTGATGTGATGAAATGCACTTATCAAAAGTAGCCAAATGATCAAATCACCATGTGGTATTTTTGAGAACAGTGAAAAATATGAATTTAGTTGTAAATTTGATGATGCTCAGTGTGAAGAAATCCTTCAAATATTGAAAGAGTTCTTCTGTACCTCTGAAGATGTATCTTCAGTGGGATAATAATTTTTTGATAAAAAAAAAAGTGCAAAAGAGTCGTGCTTGGGCTAATGAGTCCGAACTAACAAAAAAATCTCAGATTAACCTAGTCTGGCAGAGTTTCTTGATCCGAATAGGCAAAAGAAGAGAAATCAGCAAAGAATTACTGGACAAGGTACTTATATGATAACACCTTATGATTTTTCTATCTGTGACACTACTACCTCGGTATTAGATATCAAAAATCTATGCAAATTATTGCAATGACTTCAGATTAGTAGAAAATTTGAAAACAGTAAGAGGTTTTTGAACATTGGAGATAGAAGTTATGTTCCAATCTTGGTTTTAGGAATCGTCAAGCATATTTTTAATTCTAAGAATGTCATTTTAGTGATTGTCATTATTGTCTAATGATTTTGTGATATCATTATGAATGATATCAAAATCATGTGAATAACTAAGGAATGATATTTATGAATAGTCACAACATGTTAGTGTATTGTACACAATCAAACAAACTTCCTAAAGTAGATAATGTCATGAAAGACTACCTTTGACAATTTAGGCTCAATCATATAAATAAGCATAGGATCAACAGAAAATAATTCTTGAGGTTAATGATTGTGAATCATTATCAACCTATCAATCCTATCTCCTTAGTAAGATGACCAAGTCACCTTTTACTAAAGAAGGTAAACGAGCTAATGATGTTCTGAATCTGATACATACTGATGTATTGGATCTACGAACATGTTTGTCATAAATTTGGATTATTTAAAATATTTTAATAATTTCATAATAAGGTAGAGAAATAAATTGAAAGAGCATTGAAGTCTTTTGGTTAGACCAAAGAGGAGAATATCTTTTCAGTAAATTTTTGACATATCTAGAAGAGAATAAGATTCTCTCTTATTGGAATCAACTTTATCAGACATAGTTCAATCCATAATGGAATTTACAAGTCTGCCAGTCTCCTTTTAGGATTATATTTTTAAGACTGCTTGTTATATTCTAAACTAGATTCCAAATTAATCAGTTACAAAGACTCCATATGAGATATGGACTAGGCATAAGTCGATACTTTCTTATCTTGAAGTTTGAGAGTATTTATTTTATATTAAGTATTTGTATATCGATTAGCTTAGATCTTGATCCTATATATATTATTCTACAAGATAATTCTAAAGAATCTAGGAGATATAACTTCTACCTTGCTAAAGAATAAAAATTGTTCGATATTTTTTTTAAGAAAAAGAATATCTTGGTGAAGGTACTGATGCCTTTAATGTGAAACTTATAAAGTTTGATAGATAGAAGAACTGACACAATCTAGTGAACCCATAGAATCAGATTTGATCAGATCAAACTTAGAACCTATTGTATAGGCACCATTAAGGAGATCCAATAGAGTATCATGTCCATCAGATAGATACTTCGGTATCTAGTTTTGGGATGTGATCTTGTTGAACTCGATGAGAACAATAAAGATTTGATCACCTACATGGATGCCATATAGAGGTTCAACTTCGATTAATGGCTTGGAGCTATAGGTCCGAAATGAAATCCATTAAGATCAATGGTGTATGGACACTCGTTGATCCACTCGAAGGGATAATACCCATAGAGTGTAAGTAGATCTCCAATAGGATCAGAGTAGCACAGATGAGAAAGTGAAGATCTACAAAGCTCGTCTGGTTGCCTAAGAATATTGTCAACATTATAGTATTGACCATAACAAGATATTTTTTCTTGTGGCAATGCTAAATATTTTGAAGTTGAAATGTATATTTTGATAAGTGATCAAAATGCATGGTTTCATTGAGAATGAAGAAGAACCCTACAAATACTAATGGATTAATAGTTCTATGAGTGTATTTTTTGTCTTATATGTGAATGAAATTTTTTTAATCAAAAATGATATTTCTTACATAATAGAAAATAAAAATTTTGTTATTATCATAGTTCTCCACAAAGGATTTGAAAAAAGCATCTCTCATTCTAGAGATGAAGATCTATTGAGATAGATCTAAGAGGCTACTTAAGTTTTTTCAATCCAATATATATAAGGTTTAGAATTTGTTCTATCATGTACACCATGTATGAGATCGGATATGATATACTCACTAGGATAGTGAGTGGATACTTGCAAGATCCGGATGAGAATCACTGGAAGGTCATCCCTAAGTATTTGAGAAATACTAAAGATCGGTGACTCGGTTATGGAGAATCTGACCTAAAACTTGTGGAGTATGACTCTAATTTTTAGTTAGACATAATAATAATAAGAATGTGTCAGAATACATCATTATCTTAAATAATAGAGCAATCTGCTGGAAAGATTCCAAACAGAAAAATATAGTCAAATTCAAATTACGAGGCTGAATGTACTGCAGCATCCGATGTTTGCAAGAAATCTATGTGATTGTATAAGTTCACTGGCAAGCTAGGAGTGGCATCCTCTGATGATGGTCCTATTGTATTGTACAGCACTGGACCCATAGCTCATATCGAGGAGCCAAAGTCTTATTAGCTTACCAAGCATTCTGCATTGCTACCATCTTTTTAAAAAATCTATTAAGGTGATGTCAATCTTTAGAAGATCGACAAAAAGGAGAACTTGGCCAATCCATTTACTAAAATCTCAGTATCCAAGAGTTCTAAGTGTTGGGAAATATGTCCCAAAAGCCAATCGTCAAGCTGTTGACGGTTGAGCAATCAAGTATTGTAATTGATTTGTTAATAAATAAAATATATTTGGCATCTTCATCATAAGCTTTCATCTTCTAATGAACTCCGTTGTTATGATGAAGTCCTTAGGACTATTTAGATTCGATAAAGAGAGGATTTATCGATTAGTCCTTAAAACAGTTCACGACCAAATGATAGGCTGTTAATAAGGACGACAGCTTCTATCGAGCATAGGTCGCTGTAGGCCATATGGGTTGGTTGTCCTCTTAACCAAGGAGTGTGGAGACACTGGTATGGCATACAGGTGAGATGTAAGGGTACATCGTCATTGAACGTGACCAACTCCAGAGTATTCTGCTGTCGAGAATGTCTCTGATGAGATATAGGTATAAGTGTCCCTTAGACTTGAGATCGCCTCAGTGACTTGCAAGCAACTCACTATGCTTTGATACTGGACTAACTAAATTTCTAATTCAGGGACGGAAGGCTTCTAGGCACAGTCAAGTACTTGTGAAGTCAGAGTGTGATCGAGATGGGATTGACCACTCCAAGAGTTGGAGAAGAATGAGTCGCTGTATTTCAATTTAGCAAAACCTTGGCCAGGGTAATCCATCAGATGGATTTGATATTTTGAAATACAATGTGGACAACCTGATCAGAGTTGACAGTTGAACTCTGGGGTGTCCTATGATCATTTTGGTCAAGAGGATGAATTATATGAAAACTATATCCGCATGGGTTCTAAGGATGTTGTTCTACACATTCGACCTATCTGATCGTCGGGTACCATTGCTAGATGGTCACTTCGATTGGTACAGAAATTTATTTCTGTGCTACCGGCTTAGGTTCGAACCTATGAGGTCACACACATTACAGTTCATGATCCGATTGGATGGTTGATCAATGATTAAGAATCATTCTAGGGTTAAATGATCAATACGATGGACATTTAACCCAGTGCAAGTATTACAGGAGGATCGATTAGCAATTCGATTACTAATTGGCTTAATTTGATTAAGCCAATGGGCTGAGATTAAGTATAATTAAATATAATTTAATTAGATTTAGTTTGGGCTTGATTGGATCAAGTTCAATTGGTTTATTGGATAAGCCAAGTGCAAGGAAAAACTAGTCCTAGTTCAACTAGGACTTGGGTCAATCTAATTTTTAATTTGATTAAAAAATTAAATAAGATTTAAATCTAATTTAATCTGATTAAATTAGGTTCTTAATTGGGTTAAGACCTATTTTAATTAGGTTGATCTAATTTTGGTTTGATTTGGTTTGGGAAACCAAATTAAAATAAGTCATAAGATAGAATCCTAGTAAGACTAGGATTCCACCTTACGCCACATAAGCCTTCCCCACGCCCTCTCTCTTATTCAACGCCAATCTCCACTTATTTTGTGTGACAAAAGTCCTCTCTCAGGTCTCTCCCACGTTCACAAAAGGTCTCCTCTCTTCTTTCTTACATGGAAGGTGGTTTGGATCAAATAAAAAAGGAATAAGTTTGGATTTCGAATTCTATGAGATAGAGTTTTAGAAATCCAAAACTCTTTCAATTTTGCACCGAATTTATCCAAATTTTTTTTGGAATTTTCATGGATTTTAGGGTACACATTGTGCACCCTTTTCTAGTGATCTATGTACAAAAATAAGGAGGAGATGCTCAAGAGTTGGGCGCCCCTTAACTTGCCATGTTTGGATAAGCCTTGACTAGGTATTTGACCTAGACAAGGACTCTATCATATCTCTCTATATAAGATGATTTTCTTTATAAAATTTTTGGAGAAGATAGATATTTAAGAGACCTTTGTTCCATCCAAAAATTATAGAGAATACCTTTGGGTCATGGAGATATAAAAGATGCAAGTTAGGGTGTCTAGAGAGAAAAACGTGAAGAAGAAGAGGGTCTTCTTCTAGGGTTTTTTGTTTTCATATCTTTTCTCCCTCCATCTTGAGTTTCTTGAGAGTGTCTCAGATCTGAAACTCCTCCTTTTACTTTTCATCTTTGGAAGAGTCTAAATCAAGAAGAAGGAGGCACCTGATCAACCATCAAAGAAGGATTAGCGCAGTACTAACATACTGTACTGATTTCCTGAAGCAGGACTTCTGATCGAGATTCGTGGGCTCGTGTGGATGACTCCTAGAGGCCGGACGTGTGTGCGGCTTGCAACATCATCCTTAAGTCTGGATCAGTGAGGTTAGAGCATCTAACTTGCAAGGTAATAGATCTGATCTATTGTTTAATACATACATTAGATGTGGTATAGAAACATGTTGATTTGATCAACATGTAGTTCATGCTATACTTATATATTTTAATTTTTGATTTAATGTTATATAATAATTATGTTATAGGATCATAGATCTAAGAATTCTCTGATTTTAGAAAATAAATTTTGATTTATTTTAGTCTTCCGCTGTATGATCTTGAAAAAATTTCAAGATCTAACCCTGAAACCCTAGATCTGGTTCCTACAATTGGTATCAGAGCCTAGGTTCTTTATTACATGATTATTTATACATGCTTAGATTATTTTTTAGATTAGATCTAATTTATAATCTGATTATTAAATCTAAAATTAAAATTTTAGATCAATCACAAACTGCAAGGTTGTCCTGCTGTAAGGTTTACCCCTTACAGTGCAAAGGTTGTCCTAGTTTGTGTAGATCTATCTTTAATCATAAATTTGTTAGATATGATCTAGATTAAATTTATAATTTATTAGATTTAAAAGATATTTAAATCTGAAATAAAATCTCTTTGTTAATAATTTTTATGGAAAGAAATTGTTTAAAGTTGAAACTGTTTCAATTACATGAACCTGTTTAGATTAGATCTAAAGTAGTTTCATGTTTATTTTACTTGTATCTTGATTATGAATCAAACATGCAATATGGTTGGTAGAATCATATTATAAAATTATTTTACAAATATGAAAATTATTTTTTGAAAAGCCGAACCCAACCCTCAGCCCAAAACTTAATTAAGAATTAAGAAGTTGTTTGATTAGGTTCTAGGATTGTGAATTGAAGAACCTAAGATACAAATCATAACACATTGGGTTAATGGGTTAGTGGGAATTAGGTCCATTAATTGGGTTAGACCTATGGTTAGATTAAAGATGGACTTAATTAGAGAATTGACTAAATCTAATCAATTGTTGTCTTAGATTAGGTCAAGGATTCTCTAGATCAATTACAATAGTTGTAGTTGGTCAAGTCCATGTCTTTAACGAGAATCAAATGGACTTGATTCTTGGCTAAGTGGTCTAGCACGAACTGTTAGGTTGATCTAATTGAAACTAATTAAACCAGTTGGTGTCTAAGGTAAACCAGACCGATGGTTTTTAATTGGGAGCCTGCTTACCTGATCATTTCTGATGGTGTCTAAGGCAAGCTTTGACAGACCCTCCCACTGATCGAACTTACCTGACCTCTTGGTGAAATTATGTTTTGATCGGATCACTTAACTATTCGAGCTGACCCATGTCAGCTAGGTAAATCAGTGTGACTGATTTAGGTGCTCCTAGACCAGCCCTTTTAATGGTCTCCCTTAAGCTGACTTGGTGAAGCCAGTGGGAGGATCATGATAAGCTGGTTCATCTGACCTCATCCTCTATATTATTTAAATCCTCTAAAATTATTAGGTCCTTAAAATGATAAAGTTATAGAGATAACTGAGTCATAGCCTCCCATTAAGGTGTTTGATAATGAGTCCATTAACTCAATAATCATTGCAGACCCAAAGGCCTGGTGCTTGTTGACTAATGGAATTATCACTCATCATATGATGACTTGGAAGTGTCTCTTTAATGGTGGTTAGGTGAGCCAACCAAAGTTGGGCTTAATCATTCGTTGGTTAGATATACCAAGTATCATCGTGTTAATGGTCGGACCTAACCGGATCCTTACGGTGGAGGCCAAAGCCTACTGATTAGGTTTCTGGGGCAAAATTAAAATTACTAGAAATTATTTAGAGAAATAATTGGTTATGAACCTATCCTTAGATGTACATGGGTTGACCAACCAAAGTTGGGCTTGTGTGCAGTCTAAGTGGATTCTAGTAACCGCTAAGGAATTAGGGTAATTCCTCGAGTTGGAGGTAGAGGCTACCAATTCGAATAAAATAGTGGGAGAAATCTTTTGATTAAAGTCCAAATCTTTAGGTTTAATGAATCAATTACTAATTAGGTTATGGTTCTCCTTTGTGCAAATATAGCCACTTCCCTATCACTCCAATCATTAAGTTGGTGGGACCCAACTTCGGTAGCTGGTACCGAAAGTTGAAGATAGTCCTGGAGCATGAACGGATCCTATATGTGATAATGGATCCTGCACCTGAAGAGCCCAGCTGTCAATGCACGTGGAACAGTCAGAGATACTTACCAGAAGTGGCTCAGTGACCGAACCACGATGCGCTGTATCATGCTGGCTGCTATGAGCAACGAGTTCAGTCGCAAATTCGAGACGGCTCATCCAAAGGACATGCTTCAAGTGTTGGAGGATGCCTTTGGCACACCCGATGACATGGAGAGGCATAAGACTAGTTGTGCCATCTTCAACGTCAAAATACGGGATGGTGCCTCTGTCACTGATCATGTATTGTACATGATCGAGCTGATGGAACGATTGAGCAAGCTCGACTTTCCCTTGCATGAGCAGCTTGGAAAAGATGCAATACTGAACTCACTGCCCAAGTCTTATCTCCCATTCCTCACTCATTATAGAATGACAAAGCCTGAAGAGAATTACCACAGGTTACTGGGGTGGCTTCAGAACTTTGAGAAGGATCACCAACTCCTCAAGGAGTTGGTGAACTTAGTGGGAGGTTCGTCTTCTGGTTCTCGACCTTTTGAGAAAGGGAAGAAGAACAAGAAGAAGAAAGTGAAGAAGGTGCAAGTTCAGGCTGGGACATCAGTGCAGAGCCAGACCAAAAAGATCAAGCCTGATAAGAGTCTATTCTACTGGCAAGCACCATAGATTAGATAGTGTGTCAGATATCTACTTATGGCACTGTAGGCTAGGTCATATAAACAAGAACAGAATAAACAGGTTGACTCAAGAGGGAATCCTCGAAGTCAGTGATTGTGAATTACTTCCAACCTGTGAGTCCTGTCTTCTTGGTAAAATGACCAAGTCACCTTTTACTGAAAAAGGTGAGAGAGCTACTGAGCTCTTGGGCCTAGTACATACTGATGTATGCAGGCCCATGAGCACCAGTGCTACAGGTGGATATTTCTACTTCATAACTTTCACGGATGACCTATCCAGATATGGATATGTCTATCTGATGAAACATAAATCAGATTCATTTGAAATGTTCAAACGATTCCTAAGTGAAGTAGAAAAATAAACTGGGAAGAGTATTAAAACTCTTTGATCTGATCGAGGAGAAGAATACCTTTCTAGTGAATTTCTCACATATCTAGGAGAGAATGAGATTCTCTCCCAATGGACTCCTCTAGGAACACCACAGCATAATGGTGTGTCTGAAAGGAGGAATCGGACTCTGTTAGACATGGTCCAATCCATGATGGGTTTTGCTAGCTTGTCGATATCCTTCTGGGGATATGCACTCGAATCGACCTGTTATCTGTTAAATAGGGTTCCAAGTAAGTCTATAATTAAGACTCCATATGAGATATGGACGGGACGTAAGCCAGCACTTTCACACCTTAGGGTCTGGGGGTGCCCGGCCTATGTCAAACGATTAGTCACAGATAAACTTGGACCTAGGTCTGACAAATGCTCAATCATAGGGTACCCCAAATAGACAAAAGGATATTTTTTCTACCATGCTGATGAACAAAAGGTGTTCGTCAGCCTTAAGGCAATCATTTTAGAAAAGGAGTTCCTTGGTGAAGGAACTGTTGCCTCTAAGATTGAACTTGATGAAGTTCAACAGGTAGAAGGACCGACACCAATAGCTGAACCTGAGTCGGATATGATTAGATCAGATCCGGAGCCCAATATACCTGCACCATTAAGGCGATCCGTAGAGTACCGCATCAGCCGAACAGATACTACAGTTTCTTGGTCCGAAATGGTGATCCCATCGAACTTGATGAGAATAATTAGGATTCGATCACCTATATGGATGCAATGCAGAGACCTGATTTCGAGAAATGGCTTGAAGCCATGAAATCCGAAATGGAGTCCATGAAGGTCAACGATGTATGGACATTGGTTGACCCACCTGAAGGGGTTAAACCCATTGGATGTAAATGGGTCTTCAAAAGGAAGAGGGGCACAGACGGAAAGGTGGAGACCTATAAAGTCCGTCTGGTCGCCAAGGGGTATCGTCAACGTTATGGTATTGACTATGACGAGACATTTTTCCCTGTGGCAATGCTCAAATCCATTCGGATAATGCTTGCAATAGCTGCCCATCTGGATTATGAGATCTGGCAGATGGATGTAAAGATAGCTTTCCTGAATGGAGAGCTGACTGAAGAAGTGTATATGATACAACCTGAGGGGTTTACATCCACAGATGAGTCCAAGGTGTGCAAGCTTCAGAGATCCATTTATGGACTGAAGCAAGCTTCTCGGAGTTGGAACATGCGTTTTGATAAGGTGATCAAAACGTATGGCTTCATTAAGAATGGAGAAGAGCCCTGCATCTATAAATGGGCAAATGGTCCAGTTGTGGTATTCCTTGTCTTGTACGTGGATGATATTCTCTTAATCGAGAATGACATCCCCGCACTATAGGGAATAAAAGTTTGGTTGTCATCACAGTTCTCCATGAAGGACTTAGGTGAAGCATCCTACATCCTAGGGATGAAGATCTATAGGGATAGATCTAAAAGGATGCTTGGGTTATCCCAGTCCATGTACATAGACACTGTACTGAAAAGGTTCAGCATGGAGAATTCCAAGAAGGGCTATCTACCGATAGGCCATGGAATTTCTCTCTCTAAGAAGGATTGTCTGACAACTCCTGAAGAGAGAGAGCGTATGAGTAGAGTCCCATATGCTTCAGCCGTGGGATCTATCATGTACGCCATGACATGTACAAGACCAGATGTGGCATACTCACTAGGAGTAGTGAGTAGATACCAATCTGATCCTGGAGAAAATCATTGGAAAGTGGTTAAAGCCATCCTTAAGTATTTGAGAAATACTAAGGACCAATGGTTGGTTTATGGCAAGTCAGATCTGAAACTTGTGGGGTTCACAGACTCCAGCTTTCAATCTGACCATGATGACAGCAGGAGCGTGTCGGGTTATATCTTTACTCTGAATGGTGGAGCCATCTGCTGGAAGAGTTCCAAGCAGCATACTGTGGCAGACTCTGTTTGTGAAGCAGAGTACATCGTAGCATCGGATGCTGCGAAGGAAGCTGTGTGGCTGAGAAAATTCATCAACGAGCTTGGAGTAGCACCCTCCCTCGATGGTCCAGTCCTGCTCTACTGCGACAGCACTGGTGCCATAGCTTAAGTGAAGGAACCCAAAGCACATCAGCGGATGAAGCACATCTTGCACCGCTTCCATCTGGTCCGAGAGATCGTGGATCGAGGTGACGTCGACCTTCAGAAGATCGACGGAAAGGAGAACCTGGCCGACCCCTTCACTAAAGCCCTGGCGATAAAGGAGTTCGACAACCACAAGTCGAAGATGGGTATTAGATACTGTGCCGAGTGGCTTTAGGACAAGTGGGAGTTGTTGGGAAATATGTCCCAAAAGCCAATCGTCAAGCTGTTGACGGTTGAGCAATCAAGTATTGTAATTGATTTGTTAATAAATAAAATATATTTGGCATTTTCATCATAAGCTTTCATCTTCTAATGAACTCCGTTGTTATGATGAAGTCCTTAGGACTATTTAGATTCGATAAAGAGAGGATTTATCGATTAGTCCTTAAAACAGTTCACGACCAAATGATAGGTTGTTAATAAGGACGACAGCTTCTATCGAGCATAGGTCGCTGTAGGCCATATGGGTTGGTTGTCCTCTTAACCAAGGAGTGTGGAGATACTGGTATGGCATACAGGTGAGATGTAAGGGTACATCATCATTGAACGTGACCAACTCCAGAGTATTCTGTTGTCGAGAATATCTCTGATGGGATATAGGTATAAGTGTCCCTTAGACTTGAGATCACCTCAGTGACTTGCAAGCAACTCACTGTGCTTTGGTACTGGACTAACTGAATTTCTAATTCAGGGATGGAAGGCTTCTGGGCACAGTCAAGTACTTGCGAAGTCAGAGTGTGATCGAGATGGGATTGGCCACTCCAAGAGTTGGAGAAGAATGAGTCGCTGTATTTCAATTTAGCAAAACCTTGGCTAGGATAATCCATCAAATGGATTTGATATTTTGAAATACAATGTGGACAACCTGATCAGAGTTGACAGTTGAACTCTGGGGTGTCCTATGATCATTTTGGTCAAGGGGATGAATTATATGAAAACTATATCCGTATAGGTTCTAAGGATGTTGTTCTACACATTCGACCTATCCGGTCGTCGGGTACCATTGCTAGATGGTCACTTTGATTAGTACAAAAAATTATTTCTATGCTATCGGCTTAGGTTCGGACCTATGAGGTTACACACATTAGAGTTCATGATCCGATCGGATGGTTGATCAATGATTAAGAATCGTTCTAGGGTTAAATGATCAATACGATTGACATTTAACCCAGTGCAAGTATTGCAGGAGGATCGATTAGCAATTCGATTGCTAATTGGCTTAATTTGATTAAGCCAATGGGCTGAGATTAAGTCTAATTAAATATAATTTAATTAGATTTAGTTTGGGCTTGATTGGATCAAGTTCAATTGGTTTATTGGATAAGCCAAGTGCAAGGAAAAACTAGTCCTAGTTCAACTAAGACTTGGGTCAATCTAATTTCTAATTTGATTAAAAAATTAAATCAGATTTAAATCTAATTTAATCTGATTAAATTAGGTTCTTAATTGGGTTAAGACCTATTTTAATTAGGTTGATCTAATTTTGATTTGATTTGGTTTGGAAAACCAAATTAAAACAAGTCATAAGATAGAATCCTAGTAAGACTAGGATTCCACCTTGCGCCACATAAGCCTTCCCCACGCCCTCTCTCTTATTCAACGCCAATCTCCACTTATTTTGTGTGATAAAAGTCCTCTCCCAGGTCTCTCCCATGTTCACAAAAGGTCTCCTCTCTTCTTTCTTACATGGAAGGTGGTTTGGATCAAATCAAAAAGGAATAAGTTTGGATTTCGAATTCTATGAGATAGAGTTTTAGAAATCCAAAACTCTTTCAATTTTGCTCCGAATTTATTCAAATTTTTTTTGAAATTTTCATGGCTTTTAGGGTACACATTTTTCACCCTTTGCTAGTGATCCATGCATAAAAATAAGGAGGAGGTGCTCAAGAGTTGGGTGCCCCTTAACTTGCCATGTTTGGATAAGCCTTGACTAGGTATTTGACCTAGACAAGGACTCTATCATATCTCTCTATATAAGATGATTTTCTTCATAAAATTTTTTAATAAGACAGAAATTTGAGAGCCCTTTGTGCCACCCAAAAATTAGGGAGAAAGACCTTTGGGTCGTGGAGATATAAAAGATGCAAGTTAGGGTGTCTAGAGAGAAAAACGTGAAGAAGAAGAGAGTCTTCTTCTAAGGTTTTTTGTTTTCATATCTTTCCTCCCTCCATCTTGAGTTTTCTGAGAGTGTCTCAGATCTAAAACTCCTCCTTTTACTTTTCGTCTTTGGAAGAGTCCAAATCAAGAAGAAGGAGGCACCTGATCAACCATCAAAGAAGGATTAGCGCAGTACTAGCATACTGTGCTGATTTCCTGAAGCAGGACTTTTGATAGAGATTCGTGGGCTCGTGTGGATGACTCCTAGAGGCTGGATATATGTGCGGCTTGCAACATCATCCTTAAGCCTGGATCAGCGAGGTTAGAGCGTCTAACTTGCAAGGTAATAGATCTGATCTATTGTTTAATACATACATTAGATGTGGTATAGAAACATGTTGATATGATCAACATGTAGTTCATGCTATACTTATATATTTTAATTTTTGATTTAATGCTATGTAATAATCATGTAATAGGATCTTAGATCTAGGAATTCTCTAGTTTTAGAAAATAAATTTTGATTTATTTTAGTCTTCCGCTGTATGATCTTGAAAAAGTTTCAAGATCTAACCCTGAAACCCTAGATCTGGTTCCTTCACTAAGATGATAAATCGAAGATGAATATATGATACTATACTAATTGGCTTTAGTCTAAGTGGGAGTTATTGGAAATTGTGTCCTAAAATCAATTGTTTGACGATTGTACTGATTATAAATATATATGAATTGATAAATAATAAAAGTTATTTGATATTTTTCATCATAAGGTTATATCTTCTAATGAACTCTTATATTGTGATGAAGTCCTTCAGACTATTTTGATTGATAAAGGAAGACTTATCACATAGTCTTTAAATTGGTTCGCAACCAAATGATACGCTATTACTAGGACGATAGTGATATCAAGTGTAGGTCGTTGTGTGCCATATACATTGGTTATCCTCGTAACCAAATAGTATGAAGATATTGGTATGGCATATAGGTGAGATGAAAGAGTACATCATCACTGAACATGATCAATTATGAAGTACTCTGCTGTTAAAGATAGCTCGCGAAGGGTATGGGTATAAGTATAAGTGTCCCTCCGATCTGAGATCACCACGATGACTTACAAGCAACTCACTGTACTTTGATGTCAGACTAATTAAGTTTTTAATTCAATGATGAAATATTTTTGGATACAGTCAAGTACTTGTTAAGTCGGTGTGTGAGTAAAGATGGGATTGATCCTTCCAAATTAGTAGGAGATATGCATTAGTATATTTCAATTTAGCAAAAGCTGGATCCAAATAATTCATGTGATGGATTTGAAAAAGATTAAAATATAATATGGATGATTTATCTAGGATTGACAGTTAAATTTTAGGTCATTCTCGAGTATTAGGGTCAAAGAGATGAATTATACGGTAACCATATGCCAATAGGTTCTTGAATGTTGCTTCACCTTTATTCGATCTATCCAGACATTGGGTCATTATTGCTAGATGGTTACATCGATTGGTTCAGGAAGGTGTTCCTGTGCTACTAGCTAAGGTTCGAACCTATGAGGTCATACTCAAAAAAAATTTCTGACTGATCATGTGGCTGATCAACGATTGAGAATCGTTAAAAGATTTAATCATCAATTCGATTGATGGTTAACCTTATGTAAAAATTATAATAAATTAATTTATCAAATATTAATAAATTAATAAAAAATTAATTAATAATTAAATTACTGATTAGTTCAATTTGATTGAGCAAAAAGGATTAAATAAAATCTAATTGAATTAAATTCAATTAGGTTTGACCTGATTAGGTTATGAGATGACCTAATCGCTAAGAGAGAATTATTCCTGATTTGATCAAAAATTTAGTTCAATTAATTTTTAATTTGATTAAAATTTGATTAAAAATTTATGAATCTAATTATATTAGATTTTATATATTTTATTTGGGCTAAATCAGATGTGATTTGGTTTAGATTCAAATAAGGAAACTTAGAGTCCTTATTGGATTAGGACTCCTCCCTATGCCAACCCAGTTTGCATGCCATATATCTCCATGAAAAAAATTATTTTGTGTGAGAATTTTTCATACCAAAGAGTCCTTTCCCTTTTTCATCTCACATCTAAATCTGATTTGGTTTTGATAAAAGAAAGATTTTGAAATTAGATTTCAAAGTATTCTTTATCAGGAGAATCTGTTCTCATCCAGATCAACCTCTCCATGCCAATAAATATTTTTCTCCTTATATGTGTGATATTTTGAGGAGATATTTTGTGAGAAATTAGTTAGAGAACTAATTTACCATAAAAAAATATGAGAAGGGGCATCCCATAATTTTTTGATATGTTTCATGATGTGGAGTTGTGAAGAGAGATGGAATCCTGTAAGAGTCCAGGATCATTAGGACTCTTCACCCCACCTCCTTACATATCTATAAAAGGGGGTTTTGTGGTTTCTTTTGTGCATATAAGATACTAGAAGAGAGGTCTTCACATAAAAGAAGTTTGGGCATGGTTCATGGCATGAAAAATAGAGAGGAGGATCTTCTCTCTTGGGGTGTGCGCAAAAACTAAATTTTAGATTTTTGGTTCTATGGGTTTGGGAAGAAAGAATAAATTAGAAAAAAAATATTTTTTTCTTTATCTTTCTTCCACCTCTTCATCTCCTCCAGAAGTTCATTTTTAATCTTTGAAAAGGTTTTAGAGATTTGAAAAAAAGATCTAGATAATTCAAGAAGAAGGTCTTCGTGCGAGCTAGTACTCCCGAGAAGACCGATCAGATTGAGGCTTCAAGTGAATTTTTTATAGAGGTTGGATATGTGTGTGGCTGCGAGCAACCAGCAAGGATCCTCTCTACCATGTCTCTCAGTAGTGGAGATCGTCGACCCATGCTTAGGTATCAAGATCGAAACTCAGATTAGAAGTAGATGTGATCTACTGCTCACATGTATGCATGCTGATTTTATCTATAGTATCTTTTAGATCTTATATGCAACATAACATGTCATAGATCTTAGAGTAGATTGATTTGATGATTAGATTATATACATGTTAGATTAATTTGATTAATCTAATTATTTTTTATTATAATTTTTTTAAAAAAATTTCGAAATACATGCATGAAATCGCCTACGCATTTCAGCAATAGGAACATTGTCAGGTTTGCAGTCATCTCTTTGTAATTGTCCTATATCGATCGTGTCATTTGGCACTAATTGTTAGGATGCGTAGGAGTTTCATGCATGCATTTCAAAAATTTTTTAGTGAAAGAATATTACATTAAACTATTTAATCTACAAATGCATACATAAGATCTGATCTTAAAACTCTTATAAATGGATCTATGATATGAATTTATATACATAAAAATCTAAATCTAAAATGACAAGTATGTGAACCAAAAAATAATATTTAGCAATAGATCTAATCTACCACTTCTAGGGTTTCGAACCCAATATCTGAGCATAGATAGTCAAACTCTATGATCGAGAACATAGATCTGGAAGTCTTCTCTGGTTGTTAATAGCCGCATAATTGTCCGGCCTCTATGGATGGTCCACACGAAGCTCCTCAGATCGATCAGTCCTCTGCGAAAGTGCTAGCTCGCGTAGTCGGCTTCTGATAATAGATCTGACTTGATCTCCTTCTTCAATCATCTAGAATCTTTCTAATGTTGAAGATGGATAAGAGGAGGATGCTGGATGTTGGAGAAAAATTTGATGAAGACTCTCTTTTCTTTGATTTTTTTCTCACCCAAAAACTTAGAACAGTTCTAGATCTCTCATTTGAGTAGAGAACGGTCTCCTCTTTTGTTCACACCAAGAAAGAAAGAAAACCACCCAAACCTCACACTTCAAAGAAAGATTTTGGTCCCTCTTTCTCTCTGATATCTCATAGTGAAAAGCTCTCTCTTGTTGGCAAACAAAATTATGGCCTTTTTATGATTGTCGCACAAACCAGATAAGACAGGATAAGAGCTGGAGTTTGTTGCAATTCATACCATTTTGAATTTTAATTTGACTTCAATTTTTTCTCACCCTTATCTGACTTAAAGAGGAACTTATCAGAGAAAATTAGGGATGAAAAATATTCAAGAAGACTTTCTTTTCTGTACACAATGGGTCCCTTAAAAAATAGCCAACGTGTGGAAGGATATGGATAAGGTTTTAGGTTGAAATTCAAATCATTTTGAATTCAAATCAAAATCAACCAATTCCTATCCTTAATGGATGACAAAAGAAGGGTTATATTCTGATTTTCTCATATGCAAACTAATTTTGTACGATGAGAAAAGGTGTGAGATAATTTGGGTGGTGCAAGAGAGAGAGTCCCATTCATTTGGGACTCTAGGGTTTAACTAATTGGATTTCTTTCAAACCTAATCCAATTAAATCTAAATAGAATATGATGAACCTAATATAATTAAGCTTCTATAACTTTAATTAAATTTGATCAAATTAATAAATTAATTGAGCCATAGATTCGATCAAATCAGGATCATTTCTCCCTTACCGATTAGGTTATCTCATAACCTAATTAGATCTGACCTGATTGAATCTAATTTAATCAGACTTGATCCAGACTTTAATGCTCAATCAAATTAAGCTAATTAGTAATCTAATCATTAATTAATTCTCTATTAATGATAGAGTCTAAGTCTAGTAAAACTCTTCTCTAAAGTCCCCATTTAGTGGGACTCTTTAGTAGAGTCCCAGTCCAATGGGACTCTTCACCAGAGTCTCCGTTCTCTGTAACTCTTTAGATCAGTCATGTAATTAAAGAGAAACTTCTAATGTATGTGATTCCATAGATTCAAACCTAAATCGATAGTACAGGAACTGATTTCTATACCAATCGGAGTAACCATCTAGTAATGGTATCCGACATCAAGATAGGCCGAATATATGTAAAGCAATACTCAAGAACCTATTTGGATATAGTTACCATATAATTCATCTCTTTGACCCTTGATACTAGGATGACATAGAGTTTAAACTATCAACTCTTAATAGTACATCCATTATGTGTCTCAACCTGATAAATCCTGTGACTCCTCACAAGAATTGCCCTAGCCAAGGTCTTACTAAATTGAAACACAAAGCATTCTCTCCAATCTCTTGGAGTGGTCAATTCTATCTTGACTCATGCACCGACTTCACAAGTACTTGACTGTGCTAAAAAAATTTTCAATCCTAAATTAAAAATTCAGGTAGTCTGACATCAAAGCACAGTGAGTTGCTTGAAGTCACCGTGATGATCTCAGATCGGAGGGACACTAATACCCATATCCCTTCAGAGTGACTCTTGACAACAGAGTGCTCCAGAGTTGGTCAAATTTAGTGAAATATACTCCTACATTTCTCCTGCATGCCATACCAGCATCTTCATGTTCCTTTGTTAAGAGGACAACCAACCTATATGGCACACAACGATCTATAGTTGATATGTCTATCATCCTAGTAATAGCATATTATTTGATCGTGAACTCATTCAAGGACTAAACGATAAATCTTCCTTTATTGATTAGAATAGTCCTAAAGACTTTCATCATAATGCAGAAGTTCGATATAGAAGATTTACAAGCTTATGATAAAAATTATTAAATAAATATTTTATTAATTAATTCATATACAATTACATCAAATAGCACAACCGTCAACAGACTGACGATTGGCTTTGGGACATATTTTTCAATAACCATCAACAGGCTGAGTCTCATCTAAATCCTCTGACTCGTCGTGCAAAATGCTAAAGTGAAGATGTATATCATCAAGTGGGGCCTGCTGTCTACCCTGCGAATGTCCACGTCCAGGATAAACCATGATGCTGCAATGATTAAAATAATTTAAATCAGCACGTAATAAAAAAAAATTCAAGTATTATATGATGTAACAAAAAGATAAATTGAATTACTTATTCATATTAATTATTGTTCTCAAAATCTGAACTCATGTCCATATAGTCATCCTTAACAGAACTCATAGAAGGCATCGACCCTAAAGTGCTATCATCATCGTCATTGATGAAGTCATCATCCACATGTGATTGTGATCCCAAATTATTGTTGGATCATCATAGAAGGCATCCCAAATTTTTAATAGTTTCACAGACTTCATTCTCTAGATCTTCATCATTCAGGCATGTGAAAAGTGTGGGATCAAACAAATGTCTATGCTGAGCCCTTATTGCAACTCGCTAAGGCTCTTTCATTTTGGTATCATCAATATTACTACACTAGTCTCGCTTGCTTTGCAAAAATATAAGGATCACTTTCATACCACACGTGACTAGTGTGGACACTAACGAGTTCAGGATCTATAATAATTAACATGTGTCATCCTAAATCATACCATTGATGCTTGAATAACATGATTCATCGAAGAGCACTATATCTTAGCTCTATAACCTCATGTAGAACACCAAAAAAATTTATTATTTCACCCTTATGCTCGCCCTCCATGCTTATTCCACAATTCTGTGTGGTTTGATCGCGATCGTGATTTTTCATTAAGAACCTCACACCATTGACTATGTGATGAATACTTAATTTAGGATGCTAGAGGCACTAAATATTGTAATCATTAATATTATTTTATTAAGAATTTAATGCTATCTACTCTATTTTGCAGGTAATTGGGAGTTTGGATTCATACGATTCAATTTGGACTCAAATTGGTTCAGATTTGAGTGAACCAAGCAATCAGCTCTTATTTTAGTGTGAACGCAACTTAAAGATCAAGGGTCAAGAAGCAATCTCTCCAATCAAAGGCCCAGATTAAAAGATAAATGGAACTAAGTGTGAACATGACTTATTAATCAACAGAGGAGAATCAATATGAAGATCCAAGGGTCCTTATTTACACTCCCATCTCTCTTTTCATGAAACTCTAGCCTCCTCACTCTATAAATAGAACCCTAAGACCTTCCTCTTTTTCAATCAAGCCAACACCTAAGTTTTCTTCAAGCTTCTCTCTTTCTCTCTCCCTCTTCCTCTTCTTCATAAGTCTAGGGGAGGTACTAATCCTAGCACAACATATTCCTCCACATATTCTTTTTTTACATCCCATCAAATCTAAGAGAGGTTCTAATCCTAGTGCCGCTATCCTTTCTCTGTTACATATTTGCTTCCATCAACTTTTCTTTCTTAAAGTTTCTGTACCAAGCCTTCCAACTATCCTGTCGCTGTCTGCACGGAGGAAGACAAAAGATTCAAGGAGACACATCCACCATCGGGCACAGCAAGAAGATCAACTTGGTTTAGTTATCTTGTATCATAATTTTTTTTTTTATGTATTCTTCTTTATTAGATTAATGAAAAGTAATTTTATTTTTTATTCTTCTTTTCTTTCTTAATTTTTTTTATAATTTATTATTTTTTTTATATTTTCAAAATAATCAACTAAGATCCCTGCAGATACGATCCCGACTCATCCTATTTGCATAGTAGTGAGTAGGGTTAATTTTGGTGTGCTACGACATGCATCACTATGCATGCTGAATATATCGATACACGTCTGTTAGATTTTCATGCAAGTGCGGCTAAGTCATCCCAGATATAGTTAGGATTGTTTATATGTAGCTGAGCTATCTACAATTAAAAGAATAATAAGTAGGTTAAGTTTGATAAAATAAATATTATATAAATAAACTTTTAAATTATGGTGAACATTAACATAACTTACTCGTTTGTCAAATCATGATGCGAATTAATTTCTATATCGTGCTGCTACTAATGTAGGATTGATTCTTCTAAGCTCACTTTTATGCTCACTGAAGTAATACAGTAATAATGTGTATATTTTAATTTAGAGTCTATGAGTACATAAATTCATGCATATATCAATAAAAAAAATTAAATGTATATACTCACATCATGTACACTTCCACCTTCTCGCAATTGTTTAGCACATACCAATACATATCGTCTGTTGCCTATGGTATCAACATTCGAAAATCTTTCTTACCATATGATGAGGCAATATTGGAGAACACGAACAATCCATCGGTTAGAATGTTGTCAACATCGATATTCCATTGTGGCCTCATAAATTTGGTCTCCACTCTTCAAAGGTACATAGAGTAGAATGTCAGACAATCATTCATAACATGTGCCTCCGCTATTGAACCTAAGGTTGTGCTTTGTTAGCGATGGCACTCTTGTATTTTTGCATCTTTCTATCTAATAAATTATCAATTGATATACATATATAATAAAGAATATAATAATGAATAATAAATATTATAATATTATGCAATTATCTTTCAATTGGGTACATCCATCTTGTATGTACTGGCCCACCCAGCCTAGCCTCATGTGGAAGATGAACTGAAAGATGCACTATGATATCAAAGAAGGTGGGAGGAAATATCATCTCAAGCTTACAGAGAGTAATGATAATCTTCTTCTCTAATATGTCGATCTGACTTTGCCTCAACGTCTTCGCACATAAGTCCCGAAAATAAGGTTTCAGATCAAATAA
The DNA here is from genome assembly GCF_000442705.2 of Elaeis guineensis. Taxonomy (NCBI): domain Eukaryota; kingdom Viridiplantae; phylum Streptophyta; class Magnoliopsida; order Arecales; family Arecaceae; genus Elaeis; species Elaeis guineensis. The sequence continues at coordinate 89,099,139 of NC_025997.2, forward strand.
TGCATCGCACACATTATCTGGCAACAATCTACACAAACCAACTGGGGGCACATATTGTAGAAGCACATGGCAATCATAACTTTTCATCCCAACGATCTTTCCATCTTTCAGCTTGATGCACCATTTCAAGTTTAAGGCGTATCCATCGAAAAATCTCACTGATCTCAAATATGTGACAAATTGATTTCTCTCTTTTCGATTCAGTACATAACATGCCAATGGCTTCACCAGTCTATCCCCCTGTCGAAGCAAATGTAATTTCTTTCTAATCCACATGTCTTCCAAGTCAAGATAAGCCTTCATGGTATCCTTCATTCTTTCTTCGATATTGAGGATGGTATAAAATACATTATCAAATATGTTCTTTTCAATGTGCATGACGTCAAGATTGTATCGAAGAAGAAGTATTTTCCAATGTGGAAGATCGAACAACTTGCTCCTTTTTCTCTAATTTTTGATACGTGTTCGCATGCCTACTTGGCTGGCCGGACCCTTACCAAATATGACATCCTGTGGGTTGGATAGATGATTTAAAATATTGTCCATAGACCAGAACCTTGGCTGGGCACAACGTTCATGCTTGCCATTGAACTTAAGACTTCTCCTCCATCTATGATCATCCAACAAGAAACATCGATGGCTGGTGAAAGAAATCTTTCCACAAATATGATTCGATGTAATATCATCGTTACAAGTTGGGCATGCTTTATATCCTTTTGTACATTACCTAGAAATATCACCATATGCAAGAAAATCGTCAAAGTAGTGCCGCATGCATGCGAAAGATGCCTCCTGCAACATGATCATATGTTTCACACCCTTCTTCCCACAAGTATGGCAACTCTTTAATCAATGGTTCTAAAAATATACACGAAAACCCAGGATCAACAAAGCTAGTAGATTAAAAGGTGATTTCATGCATTTTCAAGGCGATAAATTATAAGGAAACACTATAACAGGCCATATATTTTATGTAGTGCTAAGATTACCATATGGATTAAATCCGTCTGTTGCTAATCCTAGCCTGACATTTCATGAATCAGCTGCAAACCATGGATATTCATGATCGAAATATTTCCATACATCTCTATCTGATGGATGTCTCATGACATCATTGTCGATGTTGTTTTCCTCCTTATGCTATCGCATGTTACAGGCAGTATGCTTTGACATGAACAATCGATGCAATCGTGATGTAATTAAAAAGTACCACAAAACCTTGCATGATATTTTTTTTCTTTTTATCCTTACCACAACTTTCTTTTCATCTACTTGAATAACAAATCAGATATGCTTGTAGATCTTTTTTATCCTTTTGAAACATAACACAATCATTCAGACATGCATGTATCTTTTGTAGCATAGGCCCAAGTCATCGACTCCCAACCCAAGTCCTTTCAATAATTTTTTGACTTCGTAATGACTTGATGGAAGTAACTCTCCCTCAGACAGTAGGTCCTTCAAAAATTTGAACAACCAATTAAATGAGTTGTTTGACCACTTACCCAGTGTCTTCATATATAATAACTTTATTACGGTGGACAACAGAGAGTACTTCTTGCAACCAAGATAAACGTCACTTTGTGCATCTCTTAATAGATGCTCGAATCTATCATTCACAGACATGTTACTGTCCTCTTCAGCTTCTTGTCTCAAAATGGGATGCTGATGTTCTGCTCCCACTTCCACATTTACTTCAAATAACTTCAGATGGAGATCCTCCAAAATTTTTCTATCTTCTGCACCGAGTGTTTGCCTTTCATGACTAGATGAACCATCTACTGATGATAGATTTATGGGACTTCTAGACAACATGCTCAAGCTAGTCAGCAAATCTTCACCATGACAAGTCCATCTCTTGTAAGTCACATCCATACCGTGTTCGTATAAATAATTTTGAATGTCCGATAGGATACACCAAAATAAATTTCTACATCGACGACATAGACAATGAGCTTTTCTATCTTCTCTAGTGTGATTGGATGCCACATTCATGAAAGATGTCACACTCGTAATATACTCGGGACAAAACTTATCGCGCAATAACATCCAACCACAATCCATGCCTATATGTTTATGATGCAAACTATATAATCAATCTTATGTAATAATAGTTGACTAACGTTTTATATCTCCTACCTATAGGGTGATGGTCCTATCCCATTCAGAAACATAAGCATTTAATATTGCAATACATATCTTCTACACCAAAAAAATTTTGACAGTATTTTGGTGTAGTTCCCCAGATATACAAACACTAAAATTATGCTATGTATCCAGAGAACATGATCGAAAATACCGATAAAATTCTTCAATGTAGAAGCATATGGTATGTAATATAAAATTCACTCATATGTCCAAACTGTCCATAAAGATAATTGGAGGATAGTGTGTACAACACCAATATTTTTTTCATTAAAAGATAAATATTGGTTCATGCACCCTATCCTCGAACAAAAATTCTAAGATTTATAAATTTGTTATGCTATAATTAATATATTATTATTATAATTATTTTTATTTTTAAACTATTTTTAGATCATGAACTAAGCTTCAGAGTAGAACAACAAATAATCATGCCTAACGATTAAAATCAATTAAAAAGGAAAAACAAAAATTTAAAAAAATTATAAAAATAAAAAAAATAATCTTTTGGCATGATCTTCCAACTCTCCCATGAATCCCATAGAGAGGAGAGATGGGTACCGAGTTAAGCGGATGCCGACGGCTGTGCAGCAAAGGTGATGGTGATGGCAGTGGCATGATGACCCTAGGGGAAGGAACAACCATAAGAGAGGGAGAGAGGGAGAGAGAGAGAAAGTGAGGGAGGAAGAGGGAGAAATCAGAGAGGAAGATGATGGTAGTGGTGGTGGCCAGTGGCACACTCGATTGGAGAGGGAGGATGATGGTCGACGTCGAGCTCGACCAAGGAGGGAGGAAGAGGACCGGTGGTGGTGGTGTGAGAGAGCGAGAGATGGGCGACTCGACCGGCACGGTGGTGTGGAGGGAGGACATTGATTGGAGAGGGCTTCAACTCGATTAGTGGCATGCTCGATCGGAGAGGGAGGATGACGGTCAGTGCCGAGCATGATCGGGGAGGGAGGAAGAAGACCGATGGTGGTGGCATGAGAGAGCAAGAGAGAGATAGGCGACAATCGGTACGGTAGCATGGAGGAACGATGCTGATCAGAGAGGGCTTCAACTCAGTCGATGGCATGCTGGATCAGAGAGGGAGGATGACGGCCGACGTCGAGCTCGATTGGGGAGGGAGGAAGAGGACTAGTGGTGGCAGCATGAGAGAGCGAGAGAGAGATGAGCGATGGTCAGAGCCGAGTGACTAGGGAGGGAGTGGTGTGTCAGCGACGTGGGACAGCAAGAGAGAGATCTCACATTTTGGGGCAAAATTTTGCCCTAAAATAATATTTTTTTTCCAACTAAACAATCTTTAGCGATGAAATAATTCCATCGCCAAATATAAAAATTTTATCAAAAAAATTATATTTTTTGCAATGAAAATTTTTTCATCACAAATGATTAATTTTTAGTGATAAAAAATTTATTTCATCATAAATAATTTCTTTTTGATGATGAAAAATTTATTTTATCATAAAAAAATATACTTTTAGCAATGAAAATTAAAATTTCATCGTAAAAGATTCAACTTTTTTTCAACAAAATAACATTTAGTGATGAAATATTTTCATCATCAAATATAAAAAATTTTATCACAAAAACTATATTTTTTGCAAAAAAAATTATTTCATCACAAATAATTTAATTTTTAGCGATAAAATTCTTTTTCATCGTAAATAATTTCATTTTTAATGATCAAAAATTTATTTCATTGCAAAAAAAAAGCTTTAATGATAAAAAAATTTCATCATTAAAAGTTTACTTCTAGCAATGAAAATTACAATTTCATTGCAAAAGATTTAATTTTTTATGATGAAATTTTTTTTCATTGTAAATACTTAATTTTTGGTAATGAAATTTTTTTCATCATAAAAACATACTTATTTATGATGAAAAATATTTTTTATTGCTAAAATTTTATCGTTAAAAGTCAGATTACTTATGCTATTATCAGTAATTTAATTGCTAATTAATTCTCATATAATTTACTAACTCTTAGCAAATTATTTTATTATAATTTTTGTATAAGATTAATTATTAATCATATTACCGATTATATCCTTGAATAATTCTCAATTATTGATCAGTCATCTAATTAGACAGAAATTTCTTTTGTATGTGACCCCATAGATTCGAACCTAAGCCGATAGCATAGGAATAAATTTTTATATTAAATGAAGTAACCATCTAGCAATGATATCCAACGTCTAGATAGGCTGAATGATTGCAAAGCAACTTCAAGAACCCTTAGCATATGGTTATCGTATAATTCATCTCTTTGACTCTCAGTGCTCAAGATGACTTTAGAGTTAAACTATCAACTCTTAATCAGTACATCTATAATGTATCTCAACCTCATAAATCCCGTGACTCCTCACAAGGACTATCTTGACCAAGATTTTGCTGAATTAAAATATAATGTAGCACTAACTCTTGAAACTAGAAGCAATCAATCCCATCTTGATTCACACACCACCTTCGCAAATACTTGACTGTGCCCAAAAATCTTTCATCATTGAATTAAAAATTCTAGTTTAGTATCAAAGCACAATGAGTTACTTGCAAATTGCTATCGTGATCTCAGATCAGAGGGATACTTATATCCATATCCTTCATGAGCTACTCTTAACAATAAAGTGCTTCAAGATGGTCAAGTTCAGTGAAATGCACTCCTATATTTCATCTACATACCATACCAGTATCTCCACACTCCTTAGTTATGAGACAACCAACTTATATAGCACACAACGATCTACACTTGATGAACACTACCATCCTAGTTAATAACACATCGTTTGGTTATGAACTAGTTTAAGAACTACATGATAAATCTGAAAGAATTATGCCCTACAAGCCAATCGTATATAGGGTACGATAGGATGTTTATTATAATTTATCTTCTAAACTCATATAATTAATATTAATATTATTAATAAAATTGATATTTTTGATTCATTATATGCTGCATCTTATTAATTTTAAGATTATAATGAACCCCATAGGTCTGGATAATAATTTTAGGGCCATGATGAGATCACGTCAGTGAGACCTAAATCTTTGATAGCCCTGATCTAAAATATTTCTAGTCATTGGTATATTGAGTCGAGGATCAATGATACCGGTAAGACTGGCATATCCTATGTATACTCAGAAATGAGGGTGGTTGATCTCACAACCACTTGTGTGGTGATACTAATACAAGGATATGAGTGCTTATTAGAGAATAAGTTAACTGAATTGACCTGTGAGAGAATAATCAAATGGAGTCTTATTTACATGTCAACTGATAATTCTCTAGTGGGAGTTGTACAATTGATCCTTTGACCTGAGATCACCATGGTACCTTGTATATATGGATTCATATTTTGGTTCACTACATAACTTAGTTCTCTGATCCTTGTGTAGGATGTTTTAGATATGGTGAAGTATGTATGGAGATTGTGAGTGATCAATAAGGGATCAGTCACTCCTAATAAGGAGAGTGAACATTCTATGTGATCTCATAGGATGGTGATTCTGAAAGTCTTTGATCAAAGCAGGATGATAATTAGAAAAGAGTTTCTAATGTATCATCAACTAAATCATCACCTTCAAATCAAGATACATAAAAATAAGTGATTGAGTTTGACATATTTCTATACCCATAGCTCATCTGGGATGTTGTTTGACTGAAGGATTGAATTATACGAAAATTTACCACTGAAAGATATTTTGATAATTTTTTATCTAAATTTTAAATCTTTCAGATAGTCATGATATATTACTGGATGTCAATCTTAACTTGTAAGCTTATTAAAAACTAAAAGAATTTGATTCTGAAATCAATTTGGAAGGATCCAAGTTGATTGGAACTCTTCAGGTGACATAATCTCATCAGATTAAGGTTACGTTGAAAGTTCGGATCCACTACTGGCTAGATTTGGAATCCAATGGGTCACACACTTTGAAATTTAATCTTGATCTAATTTAATTAGATTTTAATATAAATTTTATGGGTTAATTTGATATGCTAGCATATTGTATTAACCCAATTTTCAAATTGATTTGGTTCAAAGTATTTGAGCTAACCTAGACTAGTTGGCTTTGACCTAATGGGATTGGGTCAATTTGGATTGGATCCTTATTCAACTTAGACCAGTTTCAAGTAGAGAAGGACTCCTCCATGTTCACTAGAAGCCATATAAAAATATAATTGCCACCCACCTCAAATCAGCATGAGAAATAAAGAGTCCTTCTTAAAGAAGGCTCTTTATTAAACACGTTGCCTTAAAAGATAAATCAGAAATCCTATGTTTTGATGCCAAAAATTAATAAAATTTTAATGGTTATAGAAAAAAAGATTCCTTCTATTCCAAGTATCTAAATTGTCAAAAATTCACTCGATGAATTTATTTGGTATGTGGGAATTTGGAGCACCAAAAGTTGGCACCCCTTCATCCCATGTAATATCCCCTGGTCCCCTATTTATAGGAGTTAACTCAAATAGCTTCTAGCTGAGATTTTTGGAGGAGTTAGAGAGAAGAGATGTAAAAATTATAACAAAAAATCTAAAAAAAATTTGAGAAAAAAAAGAGGAGAATTTGAGGGGCAAAAGTTGCTATAAGGGTGGTGAGATTTTTAGCAAGTGTTGCTGGAGTGCCCTAGAATTTGATTTTTTCATATATTAAAGCTAAAAATTAAATCTTAGGTTGTATGACATCTGAAGAGTGTCTTCTTGATGTCATTTTAGTAGTAAGATCAAAAGCAACTAGATTTTGGTATGATTGTGACACAAGTTTGAAGCCGACAGTATTCTTGAGAAGACAAGGCTGTGGTTGTGCGCCAGTTGGGAAGGACCTTGGCCAACTTTCATATGGATCACCGCTGGAGGACTTCTACCTTGGAGTCTTATGGAGAACACCAATATGCCACTTTTCTATTTTAGTTAAAATATAATATTCTATCTCTTTGCATGCTTGAATTTGCTTTGATCGTGTTCGACAAGGTGATTCTAGAGTTTTGGATTTGGCTCGATAGTTTTATTTGATATAGCTATTAATTTGAGTATTTTAAAAAAATTTAAAAATTATTTTTTGCTATGTGATTAGAACCCAACAGTGGTATCAGAGCCATCCTTGCTTGATTCGATCAAACAAGTGCAATATAGTAGCTTAGAATTATTTTTATTTATATCCTACCAAAAATATAGCATTATTTTTGCATCGATTCTTCAAACTCAAAAAAAAATACTTTTAACTTTTTATGAACCATGATTCTAAGTTTTAATTATTAAATTATAAATTTATGATAATTTAAAATTTTATTATCATGGTTGCATGATGATTAAATCGATGTATAGCTAATAAGGGTTTTATGCATACCTAATTAGATTAGAGTATGTTATATTATATGAATTTGTTAGTCATATGTTATGACTTTGATTACACCCTTATATGTTTTTTGGAATGATAATATTATTACTATTTTAAATAGTAGAAGCATGCAAATTTGCATAAGTTGTTGTGTATATTTTATGCGCTTATATAATTAGGATGTGTCGAGATCAATTTAAAGTCCCTCATAAAATTATATTAAGTTGTAATGTCAGGATTTACTTTTAAATCAAAAGTCAAATTCTTAAGATCATTTGGTGTCGAGAAAAGTGTGAAAGGTGATTTTCTAATTAGATCTGTATGCTGGCCTAGCCAACTCTGTTGGTGTCTAGAAAAGCTACGGAGAGCCTCCCATCTACTTACCTGGCCAATTTGGTCTTCTTGAATTTTGGACTTAGATTGATTAGTGATGTAGATACTATAAGGGCCTTCCTTCAAACTTGGTTAATAGAGTATGTCAAGATCTTAGTGAGCTTGTTGTGCTATCTACAAGGCTTACTATAGAAATTGACATGATGTTGATCAAGTACATATTGTTGCTTATGGCATATTTGAATAGTGTTGCTTTGTTGTGCTATCCACAAAGACAGTATTGTTTAAGTATGACTATATGGGATTGAAGGATCAACTTAACTTAAACACTATAGTTTGTTGTGCTATCCACAAGACTATATATGATCCAGAGGTCAGAATGAAAGATGTTGAGAATTGTAAAGGTACAATTGATAAAGAGTTACCTATTCTTAAACTCATAAATACTTGTTTTGCTATCCACAAGGTGTTTGTAAGGAATAGAGATCTCAATCCCACTAAAAAATATTAGTATGTTTCTCGATTTTCATATTTGAGGGCTATGAATTTTGATAAAATAGTAGAAGACACAATTAGATAAAAATTTTAGTCTAGTTGTGAATATCTTCATGAGTTGTCTGCTTATATTATGATCTTGTTATTATAGATTAACTGCACTTATGGCATCTTCACTGTCCCTTAGAGGTATCTTAGATACTAACAAGTTGATCGAACCTAACAATGTCGATTGGTTAAGAAACTTGAGAATTGTTCTCACTCAGGAGAAAGTCTCCTATATTTTGAATATACCTGCTCCAGATTCTCTTGGGGAAGATGCTTTCAAAAAGGAAAGGACCACATACAAGATGTGGAAAGATGATAGTGTGTCTGTTAAATATATCATGCTTGCCTCCATGAGCAATGAGCTCCAGAGGTAGCATGAGAACATAGATATTCTCTCTATTCTCCTTAATATTTAGGAGTTATATGGGGAGCAAAGTCGAACTGCTCGATATGAGATATCGAAATAGTTGTTTCATGCCTATATGACTGAAGGCTCTTCCATGCAAATGCATATCCCAAAGATGATTGATTTGATCACTCATCTGGAATAGCTGGATTTTGCCATGGATGGTGAACTGTGTCAGAATTTGATCCTACAGTCTCTTTCTGACTCTTTTTCTTAGTTTGTCATTAATTATCATATGAACAAATTGAACATCAGCTTGCCTGAGCTGCTGAATATGTTAAAAATAGTAGAGAGCCATTTCAAGGATGAAAAGGCTCAGGTTCTTCATGTTGATAAGATCAGCAAGAAGAAGGAAAAGAAGGGTTCTAAGAAAAAGCTGAACCCTAAGGCTGGCATCTCCAAAAAAAAGGTGAAGAAGGTCTCCACTAAAAGTACTTATTATTACTGTGGCAAGGAGGGCCACTGGAAAAGAAATTGTAAGGAGTACCTTACAACCATGAAATCAGCAAACATTGCTAAAGGTTTGTATATGATACAAACTAATTTATCATTAAATACTTCAATATCAGATTCTTAGGTATTGGATACCGCCTGTGATTCACACCTTTGCAAATCATTGCAGGGTCTACAAAAAATAAAGAATCTAAATAAAGGTGACTTTGAGCCGTTTGGTGCAAGTGGAGAGTCCATTCAAGCTGAAGCCGTAGGAACCAGGGTTTTGAAGTTATCTTCGAAAAAAGTTTTGAAACTAAAGACCTGTTATTACATTCCAAATATTTTCAAAAATATTATTTTTGTACCATTATTATTGGAACAAGATTTTGAAATAATTACAAAGAACAATATGAAGAAAAAAAACCACCTTTTTCCTTTGTAGGATCTTCTAGATTTTATCAAATCTAGGGTGGAATAATTTAAAAATTTTATCCTACACTATTTCAGATCTAATGTTTGTTAGATCTAATTTTATTATCTAATATTTAAAATCTAAAATTAAATCTAAAAGTATGAAAAGTATAGACATACCTCAAGGGTAATCCGATTACCCTGTAGATGATCTCAGCACAGCTCGAGGTTCTGATGTAACCATGCAAGCGCCTGGTCTCTACCGGTATCCACTCAGATAGGACCTAGAATATCTTCTCCTCACAAATCTATGCTCCAAAAATTAGATCTCTATTTGATTTAGAAGTACTTCAGAACTCCTTCTGAAGTTGGAGCAGCAGCCTGTCAAAGATGTCTTGCAGCCTTCCTGTTCCAGGCGTCACCACGCCTTTTCCTTGCACCAGATGAATGTCCAACTCCTTGGAATTGAAGAGGGGAGATAGGAGAGTAGGGAGGAAATAGAGAAGAAGGGAGGGAGTGGCAGCTATTGGGTTTGGTGCATAAAACAACTTCAGCCTAAAACCCTAGGTGCAGAAGGGTTTATATAGACCCTGTATGCTGCGCAGTGCTACATCATTCAACCAATCAAAAAATTTTAATAAATTTTGGAAAAATTTTGATTAATGTTTTGATATAATCTGATCATATTAGATAAGAACCCAAGCCTCTATCTCAAAGTTGGCACCAACACTGGATAAGGACAAAGAGAGGTTGGCGCCAAAGAGTCCAATCTTATCAAGACTCTCCAACCTTATCCACTTGGGGCGCCCACTTAATCTAATTGGGCTCACACCATAATCTGATTATGATATCCAATTTGATATGGTTTGGCTCCACAAAAATTCTCAAATAAGCTCTTGCCAAGTGGCCTTCACTTTAAGACCCATATGTCAACTTTTGACAAATGTCCTAAAATGAAATTAGCAGGTGACAGGAATTAGCAGGTGCTTGTCTTAAATTCATCTCATGAATTAAGATAAGCCTTTTTTGAGCTGGACAAGCTTCATTTAGACTGAGAGAAATCTTTCCAAGGTTTTCTGAATGAGTCAAATCATATTTGGCTCAGTAGAGACAGAAAAGATTACACGAGGAGAAAGTTAGGCTCAATCGTGTGATAGCACGATTTCTTTGAACCTAATTGGATCTTATCCAAATCAATTGGGAAAGCCCAATTGATGACATCCAGATCCTAACCCTTGTTAGTGTGACCTAGTTAGGTTCAATTCTGTATGATAATGAGACATGTTGTGATCTCATCATCGACATCATCGAAACTCCTTTCGATGGACCAGAACTCTTCTGATTCAGACAATTAGAATGATCGATCATCAAGATCATTCTAATTGCTCTCAAAATCTATCAGTGACACTTAGCAGTATATGGTGGCAACCCATTAGAATTGAAGATGAACCTCTCGGTGCAGCTACCTGTGTGATTGAGTTCCTCTATCATGAGTCCCGACTGAATTAGGGTTAAGGTGAACTCATCAAACCCAACATCAGTCATATGAATCAATCGATCGATCCGAGTCCGATGTGAAACCCCAATGGAAAACTCTTTTTCCATTATTTCACTCGGCTATGGCCATGGGCTTAAGGACTCGATCTTTCGATCATCATAGGACTACTCCTCTCATCTACCGAGGTTGATAGATCCCATCTTCGTGCGACCTAGTTCCTACAATGAATATGCTATAGCCAACATACACCTTAGGATTCTGAATGGCTAGAAGATCGAGTTATGGTGTAGTCAAACTATAATACACTCAAGGTAAACTGTCGATGCACCTCAGGTTAAAGAACTAGACACACAACTGCAGCATCGAGCTAGTCATCGATGAGAAGGTAGATTTCCTTATGACTGCTCGAAATGGACACGCTCAGTACTCTCATTCTCAATGAATACCTGTACTCTCGCTTCGGTGTCTCCACACTGTAGACTCAAGACACATCTACCCTAAGAAAGCGATCGTACACCAACCTTCCAGATCGATCACCATCCTCATGATGATCCTATGGTCAGGAGCTGTTTATGAGTTAGTTATGTAAATTTATGCCTTAAATTTTCAATTCTTGAAAATATGAATTGATTTTCTACTAACTCAAAGGATGTATCACAGACACAATGTACACAATGTGATAGAAAAAAAACCCATTTATTGATTTATAGTCAAAATTATAAATTTGTCCTTAGATTTGCACAGGAATGTGTCAGCCAATCTGACATCTAGGGCACACATCTAACAAACTCCCACTTGACCTAATGCCAATTGGCTACATATCTAAGTCCCATCTTCTCAAGGTGGGCTTCGATCTTTTGCTGACCCAATGGCTTAGCGGGTCTGCCACATTGTCTGTGGAGTCGACTCTCTTGACCTCGACATAACCCTTTTCGAGATAATCACAGATCAAATGGATTCGCCGCTCGATGTGCTTGGACTTCTGGTGAGATCTTGGCTCTTTAGCTAGGGCTATGGCACCATTATTATTGCAGTAAAGAGGTATGGCATCCGATGACATCACTCCAAGCTCTATGGCAAACTTCTTGTACCAGAATGCCTCCTTCGCAGCTTTCGATGCAGTAATGTACTCTGCCTCCATGGTGGAATCCGCAATCACCGTCTGCTTGGAACTTTTCCAGCTGACTGCACCACCATTGCAAATGAACAGACTCCCAGATGTTGACTTTCGATCATCTATATCAGACATAAAGTCTGAGTCTGTATATCCCTGAATCTGGAGTTCTCCATTCCCAAAGACTAGAAACATATCTTTAGTCTTTCTCAAGTACTTAAGGATACATTTTACAGAAGTCCAGTGCTCTTCGCCTGGATTTGACTGATATCTGCTTGTGACACTCACAGCATGGGCTATATCAGATCGTGTACATAGCATGGCATACATGAGGCTCTCTATTACCGAAGCATAAGGGATCTTGCTCATGCGTTCAATCTTCTCAGGTGTGCTAGGGCACATCTTCTTGGAGAGATGAATGCCATGTCTAAAAGGTACTAAACCTCTTTTGAAGTTTTCTATGATAAACTTTTTTAGCACCTCCTCTATATACATCTTCTGTGAAAGTCCGAGCATCCTATTTGGTCTATCTCTATAGACCTTTAATACCCAATATAAAGGATACCTCTCCTAGATCTTTCATAGAGAACTCCTTAGACCACCATACTTTGACTGAGATCAACATGAGAATGTCATTCCCAATTAGGAGGATGTCATCTACGTACAATACAAGGAAGACAACCGCGCTCCCACTGACCTTTTTAAACACACATGGTTCCTCCTCATTTTTGATGAAACCAAACATTTTGATCACATCATTGAAACGAGTATTCCAACTCTGAGATGCTTGCTTAAGTCTATAAATGGACCTTTGCAGCTTGCAAACCTTGTGATCATCATCATTGGATGTGAAACCAAGTGGCTGTTCCATATAGATATCTTCCTCAAGATGTCCATTTAAGAACATCATTTTCACATCCATCTGTCATATTTCATAATCGAAATAGACTGCAACAGCAAGCAATGTGCGGATGGATTTTAGCATGGCTACGGGTGAGAAGGTATCTTGATAGTCAATGCCTTCGCACTGACTATAACCTTTTGCTATGAGCCTAGCCTTGAATGTCTCCACATTCCCATCTGCACCTATCTTTCTCTTGAAGATCCATTTACACCCAATAGGTACAATACCTTCAGGTGGATCTACCAAGGTCCAAACTTAGTTTGAGTGCATTGAGTCAATTTCTGATCTCATTGCCTCTAACCATTTTTCGGAGTTGATATCTGATATCGCCTCATCATAGGTCTTGGGATCATCACCATGAGTCCCATTTTTCATGAGAAATATTTTTTCTACATCCTCTTGTATGGTACCTAAGTACCTTTCAGGAGGATAAAAAATTTTAGTCGATCTATGAGGTGGAAGAGGTTGTGTTAGGACTGGTTTTGATTGATTTGGTTCCTCAGATTTTTTAGCTCGTTGCTCTTGGGAGACACTCTCCTTGAGCTTAATTATTCTTCCGATGCCACCATCTTGAATAAATTATTTTTCAAAAAAAATAGCATTTCGACTCACAATCACATTGTGGTCTTCCGAAATATAAAAATAGTATCCTAATGACTCTTTAGGATATCCTGAATCGAGCTCTAAAAGACCTGAACTCTAACTTGTCCGTCTGCTGTCTCTTGACATGAGCCGAACAACCCCAAATTTTGAGATGATTCAGACTTGGCTTCTTACCATGCCATATCTCATATGGTGTGCTAGGAATGATTTTAGAAAGAACCCTATTCAATACATAAATTGCTGTCATGAGACAATGTCCCCAAAAAAATTCAAGGAGGTCCGTGAAGCTCATCATGGAATGGACAATATCTAATAGGATCCGATTTCTCCATTCTGAAACTCCATTGAGTTGAGGCGTTCTAGGTGGAGTCCATTGAGAGACTATACCATTATCCTTAAGATAGTCTAGGAACTCCCGACTAAGGTATTCACCTCCTCGATCTGATCAAAGAACCTTAATGGGCTTTCCTATTTATTTTTCTACCTCATATCTGAATTCTTTGAATCTTTCAAAAGCTTCAGACTTGTGTTTCATTAGAAACACATATCTGTACCTAGACATATCATCGGTAAAGGTAATGAAGTAGACGTAGTTGCCTCTAGCCGGCACATCAAATGGGTCGCACACATCCGTATGTACTAGGACAAGTAGGTCTGTGGCCCTTTCCCCATGTCCCACAAAAGGGAGTTTGGTCATTTTGCCTTGAAGGCATGATTCACAAACTGAATATGACTCGAAAGCCAATGGACTCAACAGTCTGAATTTCTCCAATTTGTTAACCCTATCTTCCGCTATATGACCTAGCCTTAGGTGCCACAGATACCTATTATTTAGACTATATCTAGGCCTTTTAATTCCTATGGTATTCATATTTTGCTCGATATTAAATATAGATACATCAACATGTAACTGATAGAGACCGTTAATGACAAAACCATTTGTAACTTTATTATTTTCATAAAAAATATTACAATAGTCCTTATGAAAGCTAATCACATAGCCTTCTTATACTAAACATGAAACAGAAATCAAATTCTTGCTTGCTGCAGGCACATAATAACAGTCTCTTAAAACTAAATCTAATCCTAATGGTAATCGTAGAGGGTAGGTTCCCATGGCCGCAGCAGCAACTCTTGCTTCGTTTTCGATGCATAGGATCATCTCCCCATCCCTTAGCCTCCTGCTCTTCTCAAGATCCTACATAGAAGTACACAAATGAGCACTAGAACCAGAGTCAAGTACCCAACTGGATGCAGAAGAAATCGTAAGGTTAGATTCTATAATGAGCATACCTCTAGAAGGACCATCCTTCTTGTTCCTTAGGGTGGTCAGGTACTGAGGATAGTTTCGCTTCCAATGGCCATCTGATTGGCAGTGGAAATATTTTCCCTTATTAGCAGCCTTCTTCTTTGGTTCTGTCTTCTTCTTCTTGCCATCCACCTTCTGCTTCTTCGCAGACTTCTTTTTCTTTCCAAAAGACTTTCTCTTGGAAGACGTCTGCTCCACAGTAAGAACTGAGCCTTTTGAACCCTTCATAGAAAGCTCAGCCGTAACCAGCATGTTCATTAACTCAGCCAAGGTACACTACATCTTATACATATGGAAGTTCATGATGAACTGACTATATGTATCGGACAAGGACTGAAGGATCACATCAATATGAAAATCCTTGTCTAAGATGATATCGAGTTTTTCAAGCTCCTTAAGGTCCTTGATCATTGTCAAATAATGATCTTGGACTGACTGCCCATCACGCATCTTGGCCTTAAAAAGTCTTTGACAGACTTGATACTTGGCCGCGCGACTCTGTTCACCAAACAACTCTTGTAGGTGAGCTAACATTTGGCGGATAGTCAAAATGTTCTCATGCTGGTGCTGCAAGTCATCAGACATTGCACCCAATATGTAGTACCTTGCTTTGTTATCATCATCCATCCACCTTTTCAGAGACGCTCTCTGTTCAGCAGTCGGATGTGCTGGCATGGCAGGTGGGTCCTGGTCCAAGACATGAGTCAATTTTTTGAAACCCAGAATAATTCTATAGTTCCTCAACCAGTCTTTGAAATTGGATGCAGTCAATCTGTGGGTGTCTAATATTTTGGTCATGGGGTTGGAGGTAGACATGTTTCCTGTAGAGAGTCGAAAGTTTCTAGTTAGATTTTGTAATCAGACTTAACTAATTTATTTAGGGGTTTCATTTTTAAACAAATTAGGCTCCCACTTTTTTCTCAGATTCCTACACTCCCTTGGTAGAGATGTGAAAATCTCCATGATCAGTGATTTCTAGTGGGTGGTGCGGTCTCACCAACTGGCTCATCACCTCACCTAACAGTTATTGGTGATGGGTCAACCGATGAGTGGACAACTCTTGTCCAATGATTCTCTAATCATGGTGCACCCAAAATTTGATCTCTAATTCATGAAGCTCACCATATCCGGAATATTGCTCCAATCCTTAGTTAAGTCAGACCCACCATTTGCATGAACTAGATTCCTGATTGGGTCCCTCACCGTATCTGAAATATTGAGCCCAACCCATCCTCTAATTCGTAGCATCCAATGCCTAATGGACATGGTTGCATCTTTTCGGTGCAACTGAGTCACTATAACCAGTTGAGAATAATCAACCCCGGGAAGGGCCCGCACATCCACAATGGTGAAAGACCTAGACTTAATATTTTCTTAGGGAGATTTGATTTAGGTCTCATTAAACTTGACTTGACATAGTTATAACAATTATGACTAACCTAGTGGCATGGGTCAGCTCGAATTGTTAGCCACCTCAAATCAGAACTGGAGCGACACATATGGCCAGGTAAGTGAGACCGGTGGAAGGGATATGCCATTAACTCGACAAGAACGCATTCGAGTCGAGTAGTTTCTAATTAAAAACTAGTCGATCGTATCTGCCCAACTTACCTTAGACACCAAATTGTCGAACCAGAACCAATTGGGTTAGCCTACAATCCAGACTCTAACCACTAAGCCAAATTAGGTCTTAACTTGATCGAGTCACATCTAAATGTGATTCGATCTTGATCCAGACTTAATCCTATTAGGCTGATCAATTATTAGCTTTCATGATCTCACCTAACCAACTCTTGATTTGGTTTGATCAACCGCTAGACCTAATTGAGCTACCCAAGTCCAAACCCGATTTTATGAAAATATCTTAGATTTGAAATTTTCAATTTTAGATCAAATTGATTTCATAAACTTAATTCATTAATTAAGTTTGGGTTCATAAATAAAATATATAAAATAAATTCTAGAATTTCAGGCTCTAGGGTTTTACAGAAAAGTAAGTTTTGATTTCTGATTAAGGATGAACGCGCGGCACCCCTACACGTCATAAGAACACCCCATTGAATGGGAAGAGAGGGTCTTAAAACCTTATTTCATTCTTATGACTAGACAGCCATGAGGAACACCTTAATCAAAAATATAAATTTAACTACAAAACTAGTTAGATCTAAATTTACATATCTCATATACAATTTAAGATCTAACTAATACATGTTTTGCACATATCTCATGTATCAAAAATTGACCCAATTAACATGCTTTCAGATATGATACATCACATGTAATATCTAAAAAATAAGATTTAAATTAAACTATTCAAAATTAAATCTATTCTAGATAAGTTACTGGAACAATTCTACAACTAGTCTAGGCATTTAACAGATCAATTTTATGAAAAAATTAAAATTTTATTTTCTATTTTTTGATCTGATTATAATACTTATAACATTAGAAAAATAGAGAATAAATTAGATTTAATTCATATTTTAATCTCATTAAAACATAAAATTTAAGACCGTTCATGGATTCAACTAATCCTAGTCTAGTTATGCATCTCATGTATGTTAGATCTTCTTAGATTTAATTTTAAATATTTTGATTTTAGATCTTATCATATCTGATGTGATATTTAAAATTTTTTAAATATTAGATAAATAAATATAAAAAATTAGATCTAAATTAGATCTGAAATAGAGCCAAAAATTTGGCTCCTATACCAGTTGAAGGAAAAAAATTACCTTTTTTCTTTGTAGGATCTTTCAGATTTCATCAAATCTGGGATGGAATAATTTAAAAATTTTATCCTATGCTATTTTAGATCTAATATTTATTAAATTTAATTTTATTATCTGATATTTAAAATCTAAAATTAAATCTAAAAGTATGAGAAGTATAGACATACCTCAAGGGTAATCTGATTACCCTGTAGATGACTTCAGCACAGCCTGAGGTTCTGATGTAGCCACACAAGCACCTAGCCTCTACCGATATCCACTTAGGTAAGACCTAGAATATCTTCTCCTCACAAATCTATGCTCCAAAAATTAGATCTCTATCTAATTTGAAAGTACTTCAGAACTCCTTCTGAAGTTGGAGCAGTAGCCTGTCGAAGATGTCCTGCAGCCTTCCTGTTCCAGGCGTCACCATGCCTTTTCCTTGCACCAGATGAACGTCCAACTCCTTGGATATGAAGAGGGGAGATAGGAGAGTAAGGAGGATATAGAGAAGAAGGAAGGGGATGGCAGCTATTGGGTTTGGTTCATAAAATAACTTCAGCCTAAAACCCTAGGCGCAGAAGGGTTTATATAGACCTTGTATGCTGTGCAGTGCCACATCATTCAACCAATCAAAAAATTCTAATAAATTTTGAAAAAATTTTGATTGATTTCTTGATGTAATCTAATCACATCAGATAATAACCCAAACCTTTATCTCAAAGTTGGTGCCAACACTGGATAAGGACAAAGAGAGGTTGGCGCCAAAGAGTCCAATCTTATCAAGACTCTCCAACCTTATCCACTTGGGGCGCCCACTTAATCCAATTAGGCTTGCACCATAATCTGATTATGGTGTCCAATTTGATGTGGTTTGACTCCACAAAAATCTTCCAATAAGCTCTTGCCAAGTGGCCTTCAATTTAAGACCCATATGTCAACTTTTGACAAATGTCCTAAAATAAAATTAACAGGTGATAGGAATTAGCAGGTGCTTGTCTTAAATTCATCTCATGAATTAAGACAAACCTTTTTTGAGCTAGACAAACTTTATTTAGACTGAGAGAAACCTTTTCAAGGTTCTCTGGATGAGTTAAATCATATTTGGCTCAGTAGAGACAGAAAATATTACATGAGGAGAAAGTTAGGCTCAATCGTGTGCTAGCATGATTTTTTTGAACCTAATTGGATCTTATCCAAATCGATTGAGCTAGCCCAATTGATGACATCCAGATCCTAACCCTTGTTACTATGATCCAGTTAGGTTCAATTCTGTATGATAATGAGACATGTCATGATCTCATCATCGACATCATCGAAACTCCTTTCGATGGATCAGAACTCTTCTGATTCAGACAATTAGAATGATCGATCATCAAGATCATTCTAATTGCTCTCAAAATTCACCAGTGACACCTAGCAGTATATGGTGGCAACCCATCAAAACCGAAGATGAACCTCTCGGTGTAGCTACCTGTGTGATTGAGTTCCTCTATCATGAGTCCCGATTGAATTAGGGTTAAGGTGAACTCATCAAACCCAACATCAGTCATATGAATCAATCGATCGATCCGAGTCTGATATGAAATCCCGATGGAAATTTTTTTTTTCATTATTTCACTTTGCCATGGCCATGGGCTTAAGGACTCTATCTTTCGATCATCACAGGACTACTCCTCTCATCTACCGAGGTTGATAGATCCCATCTTGGTGTGATCTAGTTCCTACAATGAATATGCTACAGCCAACATACACCTCAAGATTCTGAATGGCTAGGAGATTGAGTTATGGTGTAGTCAAACTATAATACACTCAAGGTGAACTATCGATACACCTCAGGTCAAAGAACTAGACACACAACTGTAGCATCGAGCTAGTCATCGACGAGAAGGTAGACTTCCTTATGACTGCTCGATATGGTCATGCTTAGTACTCTCATTCTCAACAAATACCTATACTCTCGCTTCAGTGTCTCCATACCATAGACTCAAGATACATCTACCCTAAGAAAGCGATCGTACACCAACCTTCCGGATCGATCACCATCCTCGTGATGATCCTATGGTCGGGAGCTGTTTATGAGTTAGTTATGTAAATTCATGCCTTAAATTTTTAACTCTTGAAAATATGAATTGACATTTCTACTAACTCAAAGGATGTATCATAGACATAATGTACACAATGTGATAGAAGAAAAATCAATTTATTGATTTTTAGTCAAAATTTCAAATTTGCCCTTAGATTTGTACAGGAATGTGTCAGCCAATCTGGCATCTAAGGCACACATCTAACATAATGATTGTTCTATATATTTTTCTAATGAATATTATGAAAGTGCTTTTATTAATAATGATCTTATATTTCTTTCACTTAATGATAATGTACTTCATGTTGATAATATAAAGAAAAAAAAGAGAGAGGATATGAATGTCACATACCTCTTACACTACTGACTTGGCCATATAAATGAGTTAAGGATTAACAAGTTATACAAAGATAATTTTTTTGATCCTTATGATTATGAATCATATGAAACTTGTGAATCTTGTCTCATCAAAAAAATGATCAAGACTCCATTTATTGGACATGGAGATTGGGCGAGTGACATTTTGGACCTTGTACATACTGATGTGTGTGGTCCAATATCGATTCAAATCAGAAATGGATACTCTTACTTCATCATATTTACTGATGATATATCTAGGTTTGGATATGTGTATTTCATGAAATATAATTTTGAAGCTTTTGACAAATTTAAAGAGTATCAAAGAATGGTCGAGAAACAAACTGGTAAAAGTATTAAAGCTCTTCGATCGGATTGAGGAGGAGAATACTTGTCTAGTGAGTTTCTCGATTATTTGAAACAAAATGGTATACTCTCTCAATGGATACCTTCTTATACTCCATAATTAAATAAAATTGCAGAAAAGAGGAATCGCACCTTATTAGATATGGTGCGGTCCATGATGTATTTCATGGATCTTCCATTATCCTTTTAGGGATTCAACCTTGAGGCTGCAGCATATATTTTAAATAAAATACCTTCAAAATCTGTTTCTAGCATTACATATGAAATATAAAAAGAAAAAAAAAATCCAATCTTAAGCATTTTAAGGTTTGGGGCTGCCCAGCTTATGTAAAAAATATTGATGGCATTAAGCTGGATGCTAGATCAAAAAAATGTAGGTTTATAGGTTATCCCAAAAAGAGTATAGGATACTACTTCTATAATCTTACTCAACAAAGGGTGTTTGTTGGTAGGCATGTCATTTTCTTGGAGAAAGAGTTTATCCAAGAAGGAGGCAGTGGGAGATCTGTTGAACTTGAGAAAGTTCAAAACCTACAATCCATCTAAGATTCACCAGATGATTCTCAACCAGATGTGCCCATTGTTGAGGTACAGCCACTATACACACATCCTCTCTGAAGGTCGAGTAGAGTACGTAGTGTACCACTCAGGTATGGATTTATCATTAAGAATGACAACACAACCCACATCATTGAGAATGATGAGCCTACAACTTAGTCGGAAGCTATCATGAGTAGTGACTCTGATAAGTGGCTCAATTCCATGAAATTCGAAATAGACTCTATGTATGCCAACCAAGTTTGAACGTTGGTTGATGCGCCTGAGGGTGTGACTCCAATAGGCTGTAAATGGGTCTTCAAAAAGAAGATTGAAGTAGAAGGCCAAGTAGAGACTTATAAGGCCAGGCTTGTGGCAAAAGATTTCAGACAAAAACAAGATGTTGATTATGAAAATTTTTTTTCACTGGTAGCCATGCTCAAGTCTATTCGGATAATGCTTGCTATTGCAGCATACCATGACTATGAGATCTGACAGATGAATATCAAGACTGCCTTCTTTAATGAAAATCTTGAGGAAAATGTCTATATGACTCAGCCAGAGGGATTTGTTTCAAGTGGGAGAGCAAATCAGGTATGCAAGCTGAATAGATCCATATATGGATTAAAGCAAGCATCGAGGAGCTGAAACACCCATTTTGATGAGACAGTCAAATTATTTGGCTTCATCAAAAATATGGATGAACTTTATGTGTACAAGAAGAGTAGTGGGAGTGCTATTATCTTCTTGATCTTATATGTGGATGACATACTGCTCATTGAGAATGATATCCCGATGTTACAATTGGTCAAAACTTGGCTGTCACAAAAATTTTTCATGAAAGACTTAGGTGAAGCATCCTATATACTTGGTATAAAGTGTTGGGAATAGTGTCCCAAAGTCAATCGTCAGCCTATTGATGGTTGTGCTCTTTGTTGTATTAGTATATAAATTATAAATAAATAAAAGTTATTTTGATATTTTTCATCACAAATTGTTTCATCTTCTAATGAACTCCTGTGTTGTGGTGAAGTCCCTAGGACTATTTAGACTCGACAAAGGAGGATTTGTCGTTTAGTCCTTAAACATGTTCGCGATCAAATGATACGTTGTTACCAAGGACAACAATATTTATCAAGCATAGGTCCTTGTGTGCCATATGGGTTGGTTGTCCTCTTAACCAAAGAGTGTGGAGACACTGGTATGGCATACAGGTGAGATGTAAGGGTACATCTGCACTGAACGTGATCGACTCTGGAGCCTTTTCTGCTGTCAAGATTTGCTCCAATGGGATATGGGTATAACTATCCCTCTGACCTGAGACCGCCACGGTGACTTGCAAGCAACTTACTGCACTTAGGCATTGGACTACCTGAATTTGTAATTCAGTGATTAGTACAGGAATTGATTCCTGTGCTACCGGCTTAGGTTTGAACCTGCGGGGTCACACACATTAGAGGTTCCTATCTGATCTGATGGCTGATGAAGAGTCTTAATGTTCATGGACTATGAGTCCTACATGTCTGAGATATTATGATCGAGAATCAGGATTCTCTGATCACGAGTCCCACACATTTTGGGTACCGGGGTCAAGAGTCCCACTGGTTTGGGACTCTTCGATCAAGGTTTCATATTGATGGACTTTGATATCCGATTGCCCATCGAATTTAGACTCAATATTTATGAGAGGTTTAATTAATGATTTGATCATTAATTAACTTAATTTGATTGAGTAATTATTTTTGGATCAAGTTCAATTGAATTGGATTCAGTTGGGTTTGACCTGATTAGGTTAAGAGTTGACCTAATCGTCGAGATGGTTTGGTCCTTGATTGATCAGAGATTGGGCTTAGTCAATTCTTGATTTGATTAGAATTTTATTGAGCCTAATTAAGCCTAATTAAGTTGGGTTTAATTTAGTCTAATTGTGCTTAACCTATTTTGATTAGGTTGGTTCAATTAAGATTAAACCACCATTTGAATTTCAATCTCTGCGCCACCTCATATCTCTGCGCCCATTTGAATTCATGAGAAGAAACTTCTCATGAATTTTCTCTTATGCAAAGCCCTTCTCATGCCCACTCTTGTGCGCCAATCTTTGAATTTGAATGGATAACTTATCTCTTGCGCCTTCATGACCTTATCCACTTTAGCGCCTCATATCTCACACAAAAAAGAGTTTCTCGTGAAACCTTTCCATGCATAAAGTAGCCTCGCACCTTCTCTTCTCATGCCCAAGTGGATAGGGATGAGTTGGTTTGCATTTGAATTCAAATGTGCAACCACTTATCTTTATCCTCTCATGCGGATAAGACACGTTTTGAACTGTTTTAAAAGAGATAAGGAGGTGGGGCGTGCGTAAAAAAATTTTAAGAAAGAAAGTGGGGCATGAGGAAGCCTTTTGCATGAGGTGAAGGTCCAAAACCTTCTGAGAGAAAAAGAAAGAAAAGAAAGAAAATTGGATGCAGGGTTTTCAGTGTGTTCTCTAGGGTTTCAGCCTGGGGTTCGGGAAGTGAGTTAGTGAGCTACGAGTGTCGTGAGCCCACCAAATTCAAGGGAGAGAATCATCTACCTCTCAAGTATATTTTTTGATGATCCAGAGTATCTGTGGAATCGACAGACATCGATCGAAGGAGTTCGATCAGCATCAACTATCGAAAGGGCTCTACAACGAGCTAGCACTTGTGAGGAGCCGATCAGATCGGAAGCCTCGTGTGGATGATCCACAGAGGCTAGACATACTGTGTGGCTGTGTTATGATGATCAGAGCCTCCCGATGGTGATCAGATTACGGTGATCGACTACCCGCATAAAGGTATTGTGTTCTGAACACAGAACAGTAAATTATTTACTGTTCAAATTTGAATTTCAAATTTAAATTCATGCAGCTGTATATCATATTTAGATCCTAGTGTAGGATAAATATATATTAATTAATTAGATTAATTAATTATTTTTACTGTAAAATAGTGATTTTGAAAAAGTTTTAAGATTATCATTTTACCCCTGCACTCAAATTCTGCTTCAAATGGTATCAGAGCAGGTTCTAAGATATGATATATGAATTTGCATGCGTAGATTAAGTTATAATCTAAAAGTTTAAATTTAAAATTTGAAATTCAAAATTTAAAATTTGAATTTTGAAAGTTGTTCGAAATTCAAAATTCAAAAGTTTGAAATTCAAAATTTAAAATTTAAATTTTAAAATTTGAAATTTGAAATTCAAAATTCAAAAATTTAAAATTCAAAATTTGAAATTTAAAATTTGGTTAAAATTTTAGATTTGAAATTCAAAATTTAAAATTCAAAATTTAAAATTCAAAAATTTGAAATTTGAAATTTGTTTGAAATTTGAAATTCAAAATTTAAAATTTAAAATTTGAAATTTAAATTTTAAAATTGGTATATTTAGATATACATGATCCAAGTAGCAAGTAATCGAATTGGGTTGGTTGCCATGGCCATCCGATCATAGGAGAAAAGTAGGGTTTAAAGGCCCTCTCCTCCCATTCGATGGGGTCTCCTATGGCGGTAGGGGTGCCGCTACAATTATATCTCATGCAAATGAAGTAGTGAAAGGATTTAATTATAAATGTTTAATTATAAAATTTATCATGAATGTGTTAGATTAGATCTAAAAGAATATTCATGATTTATTTTGATTGAGTTATTTTCTGTTATGTAATTAGTAATAGGATTGCTATTTATGAAATGTGCTGATCTATTTATGAAATGAGTCAACATGTTTGGTGAATAGAAAATAAAATCTTTCAAATTTAAAAATTATTTTTGAAAAGCTAAACCCTGATCCATCAGCCCAAATACTTAATTAAAAGAATTAAGTGTTGTCAAGTTGGTCTAGAATTATGAATTAAGATCTAAGATAATTGTATAAACTTGTGGGTCAATGGGTTAGATGGATTAAGTCTATAATTGGGTTAGACCTAAGGTTAGCTTAAAGAAATGAACTAAATTAGAGTAATTAATCAAATCTAATCAAAAGTTGAATTAGATTAGGTTAAGGACACTCTAGACTCAACTCCAATAGTTGTAGTTGAATGGGTCTATGTCTTTAACTAGATCAAGATGGACTTAATTCATGACTATGCGGTGGAACCCTATTTACTAGGTTGATCAAATTAAAACTAATAAACCGGTTGGTGTCTAAGGTAAGTTCGGTAGTTTGACCAATGGTTCTTAAGTGGGAACTACTCGCATTGATTCGATCTCTGATGAGTTAATGGCATATCCTCACCACTGATCTCACTTACCTAGCCAACCTGGTGAGTTAGGTTTTGATTAGATCACTTGGTGATTAGGGTTCACCCATGTCATTAGGTAAATCAGTGTGACTGATTTAGGTGCTCCTAATACCGACTTTAATTAAATCTTTTTTAATCTGACTTGGTGAAGTTAGTGGGAGGATTGAAATTGGCTGGTTAATTTCTTCTCTTCTATCCTTTAATAAAATTCTCAAAATTATTAGGTCCCTAAAATGATTAAGTTATAGTGATAACTAAGTCATAGCCTCCCATTAAGTGAGTGATAATGAGTCTATTAGTTTAATAATCATTGGAGGCCCAAAGGCCTGGTGCTTATTGACTAATGGAATTATCATTCATAGTATGATAATTTGGTTTGAGTCTTTCTGATGGTGGTCAGGTTGGCCGGCCAAAGTCGGGCCTGATCATTTATTGGTCTGATTCACCAAATCAAGTCATGTTAATGGTTGGACCTAACCAGATCTTTTCAGTGGAGGTTAAAGCCTACTGATTAGGTTCTAGGGCAAAATTGATTACTAGAAGTTGTTTAGAGAAATAACTGGTTATGAACCTACCCATAGATGCACATGGATTGACTAACCAAAGTTGAGCTCTTGTGTAGTCTGTGTAGATTCTAGTACCCACTAAGGAATTAAAGTAATTCCTCGAATTGGAGGTTGAGGCTACCAGTTTGTAAAAATATTGGGAGAAACTTTAGACTAAAGTTCAAGTCTTTAGTATTAATAATTCATGTACTAATAGAGGTCTGGTTTTTCTTTATGCAGCTATGGCCACTACCCTGTCGCTCCGATCATTATTAGATAATGACAAGCTCATGGGACCTAATTTCGATAGCTGGTATCAAAAATTAAAAATCATCCTTGAGCATGAGCGGATCCTTTATGTAGTAACGGATCCGGCATCAGAGGAGCCAACCCCGAACGCTAGAGGCACGGTCCGAGATACT
Source organism: Elaeis guineensis (assembly GCF_000442705.2). Lineage (NCBI taxonomy): Eukaryota > Viridiplantae > Streptophyta > Magnoliopsida > Arecales > Arecaceae > Elaeis > Elaeis guineensis. Next base: position 89,125,465 of record NC_025997.2, read on the forward strand.
TACTAGAAGTGGCTCAATGACCGCACCACCATTCGGTGCATAATGCTGGTGGCAATGAATGATGAGTTCAGCCGTAGGTTTGAGAATGCCCAGCCGCAGGAGATGCTTCAAATGTTGAATGACTCCTTTGGCATGCCTGATGACGTTGAAAGGCACAAAACTAGTTGTGCCATTTTTAATGCTCGAATGAGGGATGGGGCCTCAGTCACTGATCATGTACTGTACATGATCAAAATGATTGAGCATCTAAGTAAATTGGGCTTTCCCCTGCACAAGCAGCTCAGTAAGGATGCGATGTTTAATTCATTGCCCAAGTCCTTCTTCCCCTTCCTTACTCATTTTCGAATGACAAAGCCTGCAGTGAATGTTGTGGAAGGGTCTTCTTCTGGTCGTCGACCCTTTAAGGAAGGGAAGAAGAACAAGAAGAAGAAGAACAAGAAGGTGCAGCCACATGCTGGGACGTCTGCACAGGGTCAGACCAAGAAGCGCAAGCCCAATCAGAGCCAGGCGGAGTGCTTCTTTTGCAAGAAGCAGGGGTACTGGAAGAGGAACTGTCCTCTATACATTGCCTCCCTAGACCCAAACAGGCCGAAGAAGAAGCAAGGTAATTATATGATAACACCTTGCAACTTTTTCATTTGTGATACTACTGCTTGGGTATTGGATACCAGAAGCCCTTATCATATTTACAATTCGATGCAGGGTCTTCAGGTCAGTAGGAGATTTGATGATGGCGAGAGGTTCCTGAACATTGAAGATGGAAGTAAAGTTTCAGTTCTAGCTTTAAGAATCATGAACCTTGTAATCAATTCTCGTAATATAATTCTGAGTGAATGTCACTATTGTCCAAGCTTTTTATTAAATATTATTTCTGTAGGCCTTTTGGCCATGTACGATTATCAATTTTTAATAAAAGAAAATGTTTGCAATATCATTTTGAATGGTGTTACAATATTTGTTGGACAACTAGATAATGAAATTTATTTACTATCACAGCCTGTTAATGTGGTTCAAACCTCTAGTAAATGTCCTAGAATAGATAATATGTCAGATATCTACCTTTGGCACTGTAGGCTAGGTCATATCAATAAGAACAGGATAAACAGGTTGGCTCAAGAAGGAATTCTTGAAGTTGGTGATTGTGAATCACTTCCAACCTGTGAGTCCTATCTTCTTGGAAAAATGACCAAGTCACCTTTTACTAGAAAAGGTGAGCGAGCCAGTGAACTCTTGGGTCTGGTACATTCTGATGTATGTGGACCCATGAGCTCAAGTGCAAGAGGTGGATATTTCTACTTCATAACCTTCACAGACGACCTATCGAGGTATGGGTATGTCTACTTAATGAAGCATAAGTCGGAGTCGTTTGAAATGTTCAAACTATTCCGAAATGAGGTAGAAAAACAAACTGGAAAGTGTATTAAAACTCTTCGATCTGATCGAGGAGGTGAATACCTTTCCAATGATTTTTTGATATATCTTGGAGAGAATGAGATTCTCTCTCAGTGGACTCCTCCTAAAACACCACAGCATAATGGTGTGTCTGAAAGGAGGAATCGGACTTTGTTGGACATAGTTCAATCCATGATGGGGTTTGCTGGTCTGCCGATCTTCCTCTGGAGATATGCGCTCGAATCGGCTTGTTACCTTCTAAATAGGATTTCGAGTAAGTCTGTAACCAAAATTCCATATGAGTTATGGATAGGACGTAAGCCAGTACTCTCGCACCTTAGGGTTTGAGGGTGTCCGGCTTATGTTAAATGTTTAATTATGGACAAGGTTGGACCTAGGTCTGACAAGTATAATTTTATAAGGTACCCAAAAGAGACCAAAGCGTATTATTTCTACCTAGCTGATGAGCAAAAGGTGTTTGTCAGCCTTAAGGCAATCTTTTTAGAAAAGGAGTTCCTTGGTGAAGGGACTGTTGCCTCTAAGGTCGAACTTGAGGAAGTTCGACAGGTGAAAAAATTGATACAAGTAGCTGAACCTAAACCGAATTTGATTAGATCAGATCCGGAGCCCATTGTTCCTGCACCCTTAAGGCGATCTGGTAGAATACCACGTCAACCGGACAGATACTATAGTTTCTTGGTCCGGGATGGAGATCCTATCGAACTTGATGAAAACAATGAGGATCCGATCACCTACATGGATGCAATACAGAGATCTGACTCTGAGAAATGGCTAGAGGTTATGAAATCCAAAATGGAGTCCATAAAGGTCAACGATGTGTGGACATTAGTTGACCCATCCGAAAGAGTAAAACCCATAGGGTGTAAGTGGGTCTTCAAGAGGAAGAGGGGTGCAGATGAAAAGGTGGAAACCTATAAAGCCCATCTGGTTGCCATGTTGGAGCATGATCCCTGCTCCTCCCATGGACCTTGGGTGCAGCGAAACTAGCAACGAACAAATCTGGAGACTTCTGGACTCGATTGAAGGCCCTTGATGAAATCAGCCTGGTTGCTGTCTTCTTCGTCAGCCTTTCGTTCCAGATGAAGAACACCTTTGAAATCACCTCTAAAAAATCCAAGATTTGGTACCCAACCAGATCAGGCCTGGATCGAGGTCTTTCGATTTGTAGATCTTAAATCAGGATATTCTAGATAGGAAAGAAGGTAGATGGAGACAGACCTTGCAGATCTGTCTTGCTGCAGCCTTTCCTGTAGATCTGTTGATGGAGATCTCACCTGTGCCTCAAACGACGTCAGATCAACTCCAGATCTGAGAGAAACTTGTACCAACCTCTTCTCAAGAGATTTCAAGTTCTGGACCTAATGTTTGGATGGCTGCAAGAGAGGGAGAAGAGAGAGAGTCGGCGGCTGCAAGGGGGAAGGGGCTAGTGCCTCCTTGCTTTTCCTGCCTTTTTGGGACTTGGCGGCAAGAAACCCTAGGGTTTCTTGCTCCTAGGGCATGGAGAATGGCTGGAGAGAGAGGGAGAAGAGAGAGACAGACCTGAGAGAAAGAGTTCTATATTTTCTTGGCTTTATCAAATCTATACAAGTACATGTATATATAAACATAGGGTCAAGTGACCCAAACCTAAAACTCCCTTGACCAACTCTATGGGAGATTAGGTTAACCCAAGCCCATGTACACCCATGACTCGACCTAATCTCACCTATCCTGGGCCCAGACCTGGCCCATAAAGAGTTGGTCCCTTGAGGCCCACATAATCTAGACCTCAAGAACCCGAAAGGCCCACAGCCTTTCAACCTAGGGCCCAACTAGCCCTAAAACCTCCATGAAGCCCTCATGAATGATGGACCTTGGCCTTAGCCTTGATCTCCTGGGCCTTGGGCACACCACCTAGATTACAACAATCTCCACCTTGGTGTCCCAAGGCCTCAACCAGCTCTACTCTGTCCATCAGCCGAATCAGCTCAACACATTTCTGAAAGCTATCCCGTGGAAGTGCCTTCGTAAGTGCATCAGCTGGGTTCTCCTTGGTGTGTATCTTTACCAGCTCCACCTCGCCATCCTCCACAAGCTCCCTGATCTGATGATACCAAATATCGATGTGCTTTATCCTTGCATGATAGACTGAGTTCTATGCTAATAGAAGTGCACTCTGGCTGTCACAGTACACTCTAATGGCCTCCTGAGTAAGGCCCATCTCCGTCAACAAACCCTTCAGCCAAATTGCCTCCTTAGTTGCTTCTGTCAGCTTGATGTATTTCACCTCTGTAGTGGATAGGGCCGTGATAGGCTGCAGACTCGATCTCTGTTGCCCAGCTATGCAACCCAAGAGGGGGGGTGAATTGGGTTTCTAAAAATTTTAAGCCCAACTGATTACTTATGAAGAACAAAACAAAGACTTTAATTCAATATTAATTACCTAAAGCAGGAATGTAAAAATATAATAAAGAAATAAAGTGAAGCGATAAAGCACACCACAAACACAAGGATTTATAGTGGTTCGGTGCTAACCTTGCACCTACATCCACTCCCCAAGATCCTGCTGGGAATTTCAATCCACTATACTTTGTATTCAACCCGAATACAAAACATCAGAAACTCCGACACTAGCTATCCCAAGCTAGATCACTTGTTTTCCGGGTACAAGTAAACCCAAAACACTCCGATTTCAGGTTCGGATCAACCTTTCCTTGTTTTGGAAATCCTCCAAAAATAAGAACAATTACTTACAAGAGTAAGAGAATTTAAAGCACAAATTAATACAATAACAGCTCCTTAAATGAGCGAATATAACAATAAAATCTTTACTCAAATGAAGAAACCCTTTTTGAATTTTCTCAAGATGGATGAACACTTGAACGAATGCTTGAGAAGAGGATGATCGTTGATTGAAGATCCCTTGAAGACTTTGAACGATCTCTAGATCAAGGTTGAAACAATAAGCGTGACAAATCCTCTCTTTGAAAACTCTTGAATCTCTTTCACAATCTCACGTGTGGATTTTGGATCCTCTTTTTTTTTTCTTTCGAATATCTCGTTGATCTCAGGCTTTTTCGTGCAGATTTTGGATCCTCTCTCTTCTATTTGATCTCACGTTTGATCTCTATTTAATCTGCAATTTCTTTCACCATTTTAAGCATTTTACAGCATTAGAAGCAAGAGAAAGCAATTTAGGCAGATAAAGAGCCGTTAGAGCAATTTTAGGAAGCATAAAAGGCAATTAAAATGGGCAAAAAACTATCCATTGAAGACATTTTCCGTCGCAGGGGTCGACTCATGAGTCGACTCATGCATCAGGAGTCGACTCATGAGTCGACTTCTGTTGCAAAGACCAGAGAATGCGTTTTTGAAAATTCTTGGCTCAAATCAGCAGGGGTCGACTCATGAGTCGACTCATGCCTTGTGGGTCGACTCATGAGTCGACTCACAGGTCGTGCCAAGCCAGAAAACTAGCGTGCCAAGGAGAATTTTTGCGTGCCAATCAGCTCACAGTGCCATGAGTTGACTCATGAGTCGACTCATGCACTTCAAACCTTCATAACTTCAAAAATATAAGTCCAAAGACAATGAAATTTTTGCCAATAGTTTTCAAATCATTTGTTCTATCAAATGATACTATCAAATCATAATTTTAGTGAAATTATGATTTTGCCCTTGAAGAGCATAAGGACTTTTTCATTTTAAAATTATTTGTATCCCTTCAATCTGCTTTGTAATCATCAAAATCAATCTAGGAGCAACAATCTCCCCCTTTTTGATGATGACAAAATATTTGAACAAAAATATTTATGTGAATCACTAATTTCAAAAGAATGCATTATAGGTGTATATGTTTGAAAAGACTATGATTCTTTTGGCATGTAATATTTATGCAAAAATAGTTTGTCCATTTTCTTAAAGATTTGAAAAGGATATTAGATCATTTTGAGTTTAAGATATATCAGAGCAAGAGAAAAGAAATAAATTTTGCAATGTATCAAAGCAAGAAAAATAATTTTTACAATGTTATCAGAAAAGATTTTACAATGTATCAGAGAAAATTTTACACTGTATCAGAGCAAATTTTATAATGTATCAGAGCAAGTTAAAAAAATTTTAGGATGTATCAGAGTGAGTTAAATTTCTTAAGATGTATCAAGGTAAATAAAATTTCAAAAGTTGTATTAGAGCAAGTTTGAATTTTGAAGTATATCAGAGCATATTTAAAAAAATTTTTAAAGCAAATCAAGGCATATGTAAAGAAGTAATTTAAAAGTTACTTATTTGCATTGTACTTAGCATTGTATTTTTGATATTGTTCATTCATTAATTTCTCATAATTTATAGTTTTGGTTGCTTTTTCTTTAATTGCTCATAATTTATGATTTTACTTTTGATGGATGGCTTTTTGTTTAATTTCTGTCTGATACCAAATTTCTCAAATTTTTGTTTAATTTCTCAAATTTTTGTTTAGTTTCTCCCCCTTTTTGATTAATTTATCAAATTTTTGTTTAATTTCTCCAATATTTGTTTAATCTTCCAATTCTTGTTTTTATTTAATTTCTCCCCCTTTTTGACATCATCAAATATGGTTAACTCTTCCTTTTTCTGAAACATTCTTTAATTTCTTCCCCTTTAGAGTTTTTCACAAATATTTGCTCCCCGTTAATATAGCAATGATCAACAGTAAACAACAACAAAGAGAAGATAATATTTCAAGAAGAATATATACAACCAAAATATGATCGATATCAATACAAAAGGTAGAAATATAAGTAAAAGATGATTCCATTAAAATCATAATTGTTTCAATACATAGTTCATATTATAAAAATCAACCAGCTAATTGTCAATACATGGCCACAAGGTATAGATCCTAGAACAAAATACTAACTCCTAGGACCTAGTAATGATCAAAACAAATCATGGATCGGAGTCATCAGATATGGTATGAGAAGCTGATGGATCAGAAGTGCGTCCTCTACCCCGTCTGCCTCTGGCACGAGCAGGAGAACGAGATGAACTGGGAGGCTGAGAACGCTGAGATGCTAAGGACTGAACAGAAAGGGTGAGTCTGATAGAATCAAGTACGTTCAGTGCTCTGGAAACAGATTGAAGTAGAGCAGTGAACTGGGTGGTAGCATGCTCACTCGATCCTCGGATCTCTTTCCTCAGTAGCTCATATCCACCTTCTAGTGCTCCTCTGAGTCTGCCAGCCTCTGCAGTGAGGTCTGTGACCTCAATAGTTGACTCCTGTGGCTTGGGATGGGCCAATGCAAGGACTTGCCCCTGCAAGTCAAGAACTCTGCCAGTCAGTCTCCAGACTGTGTCCTCAAGCTGCTGTATCCTGACGGACTGGTCTGATATCATCTGAAACACAGTGGAGATGTGGGGAGTAATGGTCTGATCAGAAGAGGTGGCTCCAGGTGCAAAAGAAGTACTACCCCACTGACTAGACAGCAAAGAAGCCACACGCTGTGATATATGCTCGATCTGATCGTCAGCCAGTCTGAACTCTGAATGAGGTGCTCTGCTCTCTGGCTGATACACTGGTGTGGGCATCCTAGTAAACTCTGAAGGGCCAGCCTCAGTATCAGGAATGAACTGGGTATCTGGTGAAGCTGCCCTGAAGTCATGTACAGGAGAAGATGGACCTTCTTCTTCTACTCTGCCTTCAGTTCTGTCCTCAGCTCTTATTTCAGTTCTATCCTCAGCTCTTTCTTCAGAGCCCTTGATCCAACCACCATCAGTCTTTGTAATTCTCATTCGGTGCAGGCTGTGTTAGTTGAAAGTGTCCACATGTGAGAGCTTGGTAGGTGTCTCCCCCTCACAGCTAACTCCAAACCTCCTAAATACTCTAGTAAGGGCCATACCATAAGGCAAGTGTGCCTTGGATCTGTTCAAAGTTTCTCTCATGGCCTCTATCATAAGTGCAGGGAGGTTTAGGGGGGTCTGAGTGATGACATGAAACATGACACATACATCTCTGCTGGAAAGTAAGTCATGTCTACCACTCCTAGGAAAGAAGAGCTTTGTTACCATCTGATGCAGGACCCTCATCTCAATGGACAAAATCTTTGCTTCCAATTTGTTTAAACTTTCTGAATAGGTTTCTCCTAAAATAATTCTGATCCCCTCTTCTTTAATTGGGAGTTCCATATATGAGTATCCTTCACTAGGCAACTGAAGTATTTCTCCCAATATTCTAGAATCCAAGCAGATATCAATTCCCTTGACTATTGAAGTCACTGATTCGTTTCCATAATGTAGATTCTGGTAGAATTCTCTAACTAGGTCAACATAGGTGACTTCCTTAAGGGAGCAGTAGAGTTCCCATCCTTGATTTTTAATTTTACTTGCAAAAGTAAAACCTTCTTTCTCAAAGAACCGAAAATCTATATTTTTCCCGGTTTCTACTTTTCTATCAGAAAGAGGATTTACACTGGGGCTTATGGAGGATTGAGAGGGACCTTGAGAAGACACTGAAACTGGAGTGGGAGCAGTTGAAGACTGAGCATGCCTTTTCTTTCGGACAATTTCTTCAGGCTCACGGATTGATTTTCTTCTTTGGGGAAGCTTCATCTTTGGAGCCATATCCACTATAGTAGCAGGCAAGGAGACTTGAATTCAGTGGAGGAGGGATCACAAGAGAATAAAGAGGGATTTTGGTGGAGAAAAGAAACGGATTTTGGAAGATTGGTGAAGTGCTAGGGCACGTTCCAACCGCGCCAAGCAATGCGAGAAAGCCCGAAAAGTTCCTTTCTAAGGTGACGATTTTTGGTGGAGAGGAGGAGGGAGAATTGTTTCGAAATTAATCCTTGGATTTGGAGCAAAAAGAGTTGGAGAAGACGGCTTTTGGAAGAAGGATGATGGGAAGATGAGTCGTCTCACAAACAGTAACCCTTATAAAAATAATGAACCTGTTGAAAGTTGGTGGGATTTACAAGTTTGCCATTGAGTCGACTCATGGGGGTCGACTCATGAAGTTCAGAAATTCAGAAAAAATGCAAATAAATTCCAAAAAAATTCAAAATTTTGGGTGAAGGAATTTTGCTTAATGATAAGTTTTTAGAATGATAAATTTGAGCTTTTGGGACCAGGATAGTTGTTGGAAATTGGGCTCTAAGAATATTTGATATCAATTAAGAGAAGTTTAGGCATATGGATCTAGAATTCCTAGATTTCTCCTAATTTTACAGAATCTATCCTCACTAAGGGCCTTTGTAAAGATATCAGCTAATTGATTTTCAGTACAAACATATTCAAAAATTACATTTTTGTTTTGAACATGTTCTCTTATGAAATGATGTCTTATTTCAATATGTTTGGATCTTGAGTGTTGAATTAGATTTTTAGATAGATTTATGGCACTTGTATTATCACATCTTATTGGTGTTTTATTAAGTTTGATTCCAAAGTCTTCGAGTTGTTGCTTAATCCACAAGATTTGAGCACAACAACTTCCGGCTGCAATGTATTCGGCCTCAGCCATAGACAGTGCCATCGAATTTTGTTTCTTGCTAAACCATGAGATTAGGTTAACTCCAAAAAATTGGCAAGTTCCACTTGTGCTTTTTCTATCTAATTTATATCCAGCAAAATCAGCATCTGAATATCCTAATAAATTAATTTGTGAGTCCTTAGAGTACCATAACCCTAGAGTTTGAGTACCATTTAAGTATCTAAGGATTCTTTTAACAGCATTCAAATGAGATTCCTTAGGATTAGATTGATATCTAGCACATAAACAAACACTAAACATGATATCAGGCCTACTTGCAGTTAAATATAGTAATGAACCAATTATACCTCTATAGTATTTTAAGTCTACGCTTTTACCTTCATCATCCTTGTCAAGCTTACATGAGGGACTCATTGGTGTGCCAATTGGTTTGCAGTTCTCCATTCCAAATCTTTTGAGTAGTTCCTTGGTGTACTTGCTTTGGGTGATGGAGATTCCTTCTTTTGATTGTTTGATTTGGAGTCCGAGGAAGAAGGTGAGTTCTCCCATCATGCTCATCTCGAACTCTCCCTGCATAAGCTTAGCAAAGTCTTGACAAAGGGATTCATTAGTAGACCCAAAAATTATGTCATCAACATAAATTTGTATAATTAGCATATCATTTTGATTTCTTTTAATGAATAGTGTTGTATCTACATTACCTCTTGAAAAACCATTATTTAGTAGAAATTTGCTTAGCCTTTCATACCATGCTCTAGGTGCTTGTTTTAATCCATATAAAGCTTTGTTTAATCTAAAGACATGATTAGGAAAAGCATGATTTTCAAATCCAGGGGGTTGTTCTACATATACTTCTTCAGAGATATATCCATTTAAAAATGCACTTTTAACATCCATTTGAAATAATTTAAATTTCATAAAGCAAGCATATGCAAGTAGAAGTCTAATAGCTTCTAATCTAGCAACAGGTGCAAAGGTTTCATCAAAATCAATTCCTTCTTCTTGATTATATCCCTTAGCAACCAGTCTTGCTTTATTTCTAATTACATTTCCATGCTCATCTAATTTGTTTCTAAAGACCCATTTTGTGCCAATTATTGAATAATCTTTAGGTCTTGTCACTAAGGTCCAAACATTATTTCTTTCAAATTGATTAAGTTCTTCTTGCATAGCATTAATCCAGTTATGATCATTTTCAGCTTCTTCAATAGTTTTAGGTTCAAGTTGAGATACAAAAGTACAATGATTAAGTACATCTCTAAGTGAAGAACGTGTTTTTACCCCATGCTTAGGATCACCAATAATTAACTCCTTAGGGTGGTTGTGAACATACCTCCATTCCTTGGATAGGTCATTTGTACCTTGAGGTTGTTCTTGAGTTTCTTCACCTTTCTCATTTTGTTCGTCTTCTTGATCTTTGTCTTCTGGAGTTGCTGAATCTTTCAGAGTAATCTCCTTCATACCTTCTATTAGTGGATCTGCATCATCAACACCCTCATTCTTCCTTGAAGGAAGATCGTTAGATTCATCAAAAACAACATGTATGGACTCCTCAACTACTAAAGTTCTTTTGTTGAAAACTCTAAATGCTTTACTAGTGGAGGAGTAGCCTAGAAAGATTGCTTCATCTGATTTTGCATCAAATTTACTAAGTTTTTCTTTGCCATTAATTAATACGAAACATCGGCAACCAAAAACATGAAAATATGCAATATTTGGTTTTCTTCCTTTCCAAAGTTCATTGGGGGTTTTCTTTAAAAATTGTCTAATTAAAGCATGATTTAAAATGTAACATGCTGTGTTAATCGCTTCCGCCCAAAAATATCTTGGAAGGTTGCTTTCACAAAGCATGGTACGGGCCATTTCTTCTAAGGTTCTATTTTTCCTTTCAACTACCCCATTCTGTTGGGGTGTCCTAGGAGCAGAGAAGTTATGGCCTATTCCATTTTCATCACAAAAATTTTCAAAGTCATGATTTTCAAATTCAGTTTCATGATCACTTCTAATATTTTGAATTGAAAACCCTTTTTCATTAGTGACTTTTCGATGAAATTTAGTGAAAATATGAAAAGTTTCATTTTTGTGAGCTAAAAAGAAAACCCAAGTAAAATGAGAGTAATCATCTATTATTACAAAGCCATATCATTTTCCTCCTAGACTAGTGGTTCTTGTTGGTCCAAATAAGTCAATATGTAAGAGCTCTAAAGGTCTAGAAGTTGAAACAGTATTTTTGGATTTAAATGAAACTCTAGTTTGTTTATCTAATTGGCATGCATTACAGATTCTATCCTTTTCAAAATTCAATTTTGGCAAACCGAGAACTAAATTCTTTTTAATTAATTTTGAAAGAGAAGCATGCTAATATGTGCAAGTCTACGATGCCACAGCCAACTAGTCTCATTAATTTTAGCATTCAAAGATACTAGGCATTGCATGTCTAATTTGGCTAAATCATTCAAATCTACCATATAAATATTGCCATGCCTATGTCCTATAAATTTAATGCCATCGTTAATAGGACTCGTCACAATGCAAACAGATGATTCAAAAACTACTTTATACCCTTTATCACAGAATTGACTAATGCTAAGTAAGTTATGCTTTAAACCTTTAACTAATAAAACATTCTCAATGTATTTGAAGGGAGTGATACCAATGTTACCTATCCCGATGATCATTCCTTTGCCATTATCTCCAAAGGTGACCATCCCTCCATCCTTAGCATCAAGCGTGATGAATTGTGATTCATCACCAGTCATGTGTCTCGAGCATCCACTGTCAAGATACCATTTCCTGTTTCCTTCTTGGGATGCTAGACACACCTCATTTTCGTGTGCCATCAGGCACAGGTTGGCTTGTTCTGTTGAGGTTTCCTCGTCGGAGCTTGAGTCATCACTCGCACTCCAAGTAGCCATCATTGCCTTCTTTTTGAACTTCTTGGGACCTTTCTTCAGTTGTGGACATTCGGATCTGAAATATCCCGGCTTCTTGCACTCGTAGCATATAAGGGGTTGATCTTTCTCTTTTTCTTTGCTTTGATCCTCTTTTGTGAATTTCTTTCTCATCCCCTGTTTTCTTTTTCTTAGAAACTTCTTAAATTTCCGGGTGATGAGTGCCATCTCTTCATCCTGTTCTTCATCTTCAGAGTCATCTGTTTCATAATCAGGCGAAGTTGTGGATTTGAGGGCAATGGTTCTTTTCTTTTTGACTTCATCCTCTTGATGTTGCTTCATGCTAAGTTCATGAGTCATCAAGGATCCAAGAAGCTCTTCTAGAGGTAGAGTGTTCAAGTCCTTTGCTTCTTGGATGGCAGTCACCTTGGCTTCCCAAGTTCTTGGCAGTGACCTGAGAATCTTCCTTACAAGTTCACTGTTAGTATAAGATTTGCCAAGACTCTTTAAACCATTGATTATGTCAGTAAAATGAGTAAACATAGCAGTTATGGACTTATCATGCTCTATTTTGAACAATTCATATTTATGTACAAGCATGTTTATTTTAGACTCTTTTACTTGATTTGTTCCCTCATGGGTTACTTCTAACCTATCCCATATTTCTTTAGCAGATGCACAAGTAGAAATGCGATTAAATTCACTTGCATCTAGTGCACAATAAAGGACATTCATGGCTTTGGCATTTAATTGCGCCAATTTCTTGTCAACCTCATCCCATTCTTTTTTGGGCTTGGTTGACTCCTCACTATCTATAATCTTGGTGGGTGTGTGAGGACCGTTCACTATGATACTCCACATATCATAGTCGAGTGCTTGTATGAATATCTTCATCCGAGCTTTCCAATAGGTGTAATTAGACCCATTGAAAAGTGAAGGTCGGTTTGTAGATTGCCCCTCGGCTAGAGAAGTACCGACATGGGTTGCCATAGATCTTTGGCTCTTTGATTGTTAGATCAAAGAAGGGCTAGAGCACCAGCTCTGATACCACTTGTTGCCCAGCTATGCAACCCAAGAGGGGGGGTGAATTGGGTTTCTAAAAATTTTAAGCCCAACTGATTACTTATGAAGAACAAAACAAAGACTTTAATTCAATATTAATTACCTAAAGCAGGAATGTAAGAATATAATAAAGAAATAAAGTGAAGCGATAAAGCACACTACAAACACAAGGATTTATAGTGGTTCGGTGCTAACCTTGCACCTACATCCACTCCCCAAGATCCTGCTGGGAATTTCAATCCACTATACTTTGTATTCAACCCGAATACAAAATGTCGGAAACTCCGACACTAGCTATCCCAAGCTAGATCACTTATTTCTCGGGTACAAGTAAACCCAAAACACTCCGATTTCAGGTTCGGATCAACCTTTTCTTGTTTTGAAAATCCTCCAAAAATAAGAACAATTACTTACAAGAGTAAGAAAATTTAAAACACAAATTAATACAATAACAGCTCCTTAAATGAGCGAATATAACAATAAAAACTTTACTCAAATGAAGAAATCCTTTTTGAATTTTCTCAAGATGGATGAACGCTTGAATGAATGCTTGAGAAGAGGATGATCGTTGATTGAAGATCCCTTGAAGACTTTGAACGATCTCTAGATCAAGGTTGAAACAATAAGCGTGACAAATCCTCTCTTTGAAAACTCTTGAATCTCTTTCACAATCTCACGTGTGGATTTTGGATCCTCTTTTCTTTTTCTTTCGAATATCTCGTTGATCTCAGGCTTTTTCGTGCAGATTTCGGATCCTCTCTCTTCTATTTGATCTCACGTTTGATCTCTATTTAATCTGCAATTTCTTTCACCATTTTAAGTATTTTACAGTATTAGAAGCAAGAGAAAACAATTTAGGCAGATAAAGAGCCGTTAGAGCAATTTTAGGAAGCATAAAAGGCAATTAAAACAGGCAAAAAACTATCCGTTGAAGACATTTTTCGTCGCAGGGGTCGACTCATGAGTCGACTCATGCATCAGGAGTCGACTCATGAGTCGACTTCTGTTGCAAAGACCAGAGAATGCGTTTCTGGAAATTTTTGGCTCAAATCAGCAGGGGTCGACTCATGAGTCGACTCATGCCTTGTGGGTCGACTCATGAGTCGACTCACAGATCGTGCCAAGCCAGAAAACTAGCGTGCCAAGGAGAATTTTTGCGTGCCAATCAGCTCACAGTGCCATGAGTTGACTCATGAGTCGACTCATGCACTTCAAACCTTCATAACTTCAAAAATATAAGTCCAAAGACAATGAAATTTTTGCCAATAGTTTTCAAATCATTTGTTCTATCAAATGATACTATCAAATCATGATTTTAGTGAAATTATGATTTTACCCTTGAAGAGCATAAGGACTTTTTCATTTTAAAATTATTTGTATCCCTTCAATCTGCTTTGTAATCATCAAAATCAATCTAGGAGCAACAATCTCCAAGAAATAGGACCTCCATATAGGCTAAAGATGAAGCCTATCGTAGACCTCCGGGTATCCACATCTCCACCGAAGTCGGCATCTACATAACCGCCAATCAGCCCCTGAGCCTCCTTGGATATGTCAGAGTATCCCACTGCACCTCCTCGCTGTTCATAGCAGATGCCAACTCCAACTGAACCCGCCAGGTATCTGAATATCCACTTCAGAGCTCTCCGGTGCTCCTTGCCAGGCTGCGCCATGAACCTGCTAACCTGACTCACTGCATGAGCGATGTCTGGCCTACAACAGACCATCGCATACATCAAGCTCCCAACTCCTGAAGCATAAGGAACCGTCTCCATCTCCTGAGCCTCCACCTCAGTCTATGGTGCCATGGTCTTCGAGAGTCTGAAGTGACCAGCAAGTGGCAGCTCCACCGACTTTGCTCCCTTCATCCCGAACCTCTCTAAGACCTTCTATATGTAGCCCCCCTGAGATAGATGCAGCACCCTCCAGGCTCGGTCTCTGAAAATCTCCATGCCTAGGATCTTCCTTGCAGGGCCCAAATCCTTCATCTCAAACTTCTGAGATAAGGATGCCTTCAGATCCTGCACAACCTTCCTACTCTTGCATGCTATAAGCATGTCATCCACATACAAGAGTAGGAACACCCTAGAACCATCCTCAAGAGACTGAACATAAACACAGGGATCAAACTCACACCTGAAAAGTCCAATACTGCGTACATAGGAGTCGAAACGCTTGTACCATTGCCTCGGCGACTGCTTCAGCCCATACAGCGACTTCTGCAACAAACAAACTTTTCCCTCTGATCCTGGATCTCTGAAACTGGGTGGCTGCTCCATGTAAATCCTCTCCTCCAAATGCCCATGAAGGAATGCCATCTTGACATCCATCTGCTCCACCTCTAAATCCTGAGCTGCTACAATGCTCAGCAACACTCTGATGGAAGTATGTCTGACGACGGGAGAGAAGACCTCGCTGAAGTCGATACCTTCCTTCTGGGAGTATCCCTTGGCCACTAACCTCGCCTTGAATCTGATACCTCCCTGCTCTGAAGGCCCTTCCTTGCGACTGTAGACCCATTTGCAGCCAATGGGCCTCTTCTCCTGTGGCAACTGCACCAATCGCCACGTCTGGTTCTGGTGGAGAGACTGCATCTCCTCGGACATCGCCTGGACCGACTGCTCTCTGTCCTGGATCTCAATAGCCTCCTGATACATATATGGGTCTCCATTCACTATCACCAGGGCATATGATAGCATCTCCTCGAAGCCATATCGGTCCGGTTGCCTGATGGTCCTCTTGGGCTTGTGTAGGGCAACACCGATATCAGTCCTCGATCTAGCTCGCTCCTGCTGGACCTCTTCACCTCGATCATCTGTCTGAGTCCTCTCCACCTATGGAGACACCTTAGATAGGTGCTCCACCTGAATGTCATGTCCTTCAGTAGTACCTGCAAGAGGCAAAATCAAAGAGGTAAGCTGTCCAGCAGTGCCCTGCTGGACCTCCTCCTGCTCCTGCTGCTCCTCCATGCCTGCTCGCCTCCATAGAACTGACTCCTCATCAAAAGTCACATCCCGACTAATGATGACCTTCTTTTTCAAGGGATCCCATAGCCTGTATTCCTTAACTCCTCGCGGATAGCCTAGAAACACTATCTTGCATGATCTGGCGTCTAGCTTGCTCCGCTCACCAACTCCAATGTGCACATAAGCCGTGCACCCAAATACCCATAGATGGCCCAGCCCAACTGTCCTCCCAGACCACACCTCCTTTGGAAGCCTGCCATCCAACCTGGTGTGAGGTGATCGATTGACCAAGTAACCCACTGCGTCTACTGTGTCAACCTAGAATGCCTTTGGAAGCCCTGCCTACAGCCTCATGCATCGTGCCTTTTCTAGAAGTGTTCTATTCATCCTCTCGGCCACCCCATTCTACTGTGGAGTCTCCTTAATTGAGAAGTGTCTTTTAATCCCACACTCCTCACAGTAGTCCTAGAACTCTCTGCTGGTGTACTCTCTGTCATTGTCTGACCTCAGACACTTCACACTCCTCCCCTGCTCCTTCTCCACCTCAGCTCTCCAGATTTTGAACTTGGTGAAGACCTCTGACTTCTCTCTCATGAAGTAAATCCAAAGTTTTCTTGAAAAATCATCAATCAGAGTCATGAAGTATCTGGCCCCATTCCTAGCTAAAACTGAGGCTGGTCCCCACACATCCGTGTGTACTAACTCCAGAGGGGCTGCACTGCGGGCTGTACTGATGTTGAACTGAACTCTCCTCTGCTTTCCCATCTGGCAAGGCTCACAGATCTCCCCTGTAGCACCATCCTCCAGATCAGATATGAGTCCTCTCCTGCTCAACTCCCTCAGCCCCTTGTCACCTATGTGGCCTAGGCGGTAGTGCCACATCCTGTAAGCCCCCTGCTGGTCCTGTGCTGCAGCTGTTGCATCAGACTCTCCGGTCACCACAGATCCCTCTATGCGATAGAGGTTATTGTCCAACCTCCTGCCTCTCATCACTACCATAGCTCCATTAGAGATGTTTAGTACTCAGCTTCTAGCCCTACTGCTGAAGCTGTATCCACTGCGCTCCAAGTAGCCTAGTGACACCAGATTCTTTTCCAGCTCCGGGATGTGCTTTACATTTGTCAATATCCTCACAATCCTATCAAACATCCTCACCCTGACTGTCCCTATCCCAGCCACCTTGCAAGGATGATTGTCGCCTAGAGTCACTGATCCCTCATCTGTCTTGGTGTATGTCGCAAACCAAGACCTGTGTAGTGTGTAGTGATGTGAGCATGCAGAGTCTAGTGTCCACTCCTCTGTGTAATGCCTATGACCATCTGATACCACAAGTAGATCATCCTCCACCTGCTGCCCAACAACTGCACTCACTAATTCTGAGCCACTTCTTTCTCCCTTCTTGCTCTTCTATAGTGGACATTCTCGCTTGAAGTGCCCGAACTCGTTGCACTTGAAGCATTTCATCTCTTTCTTTTTCTTCCTGGACTTGGACCGCCCCATAGACTTGCTTCTGCCTCTGCCTCTACCTGTCCTCTCCCCTACTGCCAAACCCTTCTGAGGAGCCCGATCTCTGGTCAACTTTTTCCTTTACTCATTAGACCTCAGCACCGAGACCATGTCCTCATATTCCAGAGTCTTCTTGCCGTAGAGCAGTGTAGTCACCAAAGAGTCTATGATCCTGGCAGTGAACACAAAAGCAATAGGGACTTGTCCTCCTCATCCAGCTTCACCCCGATATTCATCAACTCCGTGCATAACTGGTCGAACCTCTGAATGTGACCAATCACATCAAATCCCTCTTGCATCCGAAGACTGTACAACCTCTTCTTCAGCATTAGCTTGTTGCACATATTCTTCCCCATATACATGGTGTGCAACTTCGACCAAAGGCCCTTCGGGGTCTTTTCTTCCAGCACCGAATATAATGCCACATCCGCCAAACATCCTCTGATCACCGAGCATGCTTTCTTCTCCAACAATGCCCACTGTCTATCTGTCATTCCCTCAGGCTTCTCATCCAAAGCCTGATCCAGATCTGCTTGCACCAGAAGATCCTCCACCCTGATTTTCCACATGAAAAAAATTTTTCTGCCATCAAACTTTTCAAACTCAACCTTCATATTGCTGCCCATGACTGGATCCAAGCCAAACAAGTAATATAAAATCAAGAAGTGTAGAATATACCTTGATGGTACCTTGCTGAAAATTTTCAGCACATGAGATCTTCAACTTCTCGCGCTTGGAACCACTTCCTCACCACTGCGGCTCTGATACCAACTATTGGAGCATGATCCCTGCTCCTCCCATAGACCTTGGGTGCAGTAGAACCAGCAACAAACAAATCTAGAGACTTCTGGACTCAATTGAAGGCCCTTGACGAAATCAGCCTGGTTGCTGTCTTCTTCATCAGCCTTTCGTTCCAGATGAAGAACATCTCTGAAATCACCTCTAAAAAATCCAAGACCTGGTACCCAACTAGATTAGGCCTGGACCGAGGTCTTCCAATTTATAGATTTTAAATCAGGATACTCTAGATAGGAAAGAAGGTAGATGGAGATAGACCTTGCAGATCTATCCTGTTGCAGCCTTTCTTGTAGATCTGTTGATGGAGATCTCACCTGCTTCTCAAACGACCTCAGATCAACTCCAGATCTGAGAGAAACTTGTACCAATCTCTTCTTAAGAGATTTCAAGTCCTGAACCTGATGTTTAAGTGGCTGCAAGAGAGGGAGAAGAGAGAGAGTCGGCGGCTACAAGGGGGAAGGGGCTAGCGCCTCCTTGCTTTTCCTACCTTTTTGGGACCTGGCGGCAAGAAACCCTAGGGTTTCTTGCTCCTGGGGCATGGAGAATGGCTGGAGAGAGAGGGAGAAGAGAGAGAGAGAGACTTGGGAGAAAGAGTTCTGTATTTTTTTGGCTTTATCAAACCTATACAAGTACATGTATATATAAACACAGGGTCAAGTGACCCAAACCCAAAACTCTCTTGACCAACTCTATGGGAGATTAGGTTAACCCAAGCCCATGTACACCCATGACTCGACCTAATCTCTCCTATCCTGGGCCCAGACCTGGCCCATAAAGAGTTGGTCCCTTGAGGCCCACATAACCTAGACCTTAAGAACCCGAAAGGCCCACAGCCTTTCAACCTAGGGCCCAACTAGCCCTAGAGCCTCCATGAAGTCCTCATGAATGATGGACTTTGGCCTTCGCCTTAGTCCCCTGGGCCTTGGGCACACCACCTGGATCACAACATGCCAAGGGATATCATCAACGTTATGGTATAGACTATGATGAGATATTTTCTCCTGTGGCAATGCTCAAATCCATTCAGATTATGCTTGCGATAGCTGCCCATCTGGACTATGAAATCTGACAGATGGATTTGAAAACAGCTTTCCTAAATGGAGAGCTGGATGAAGAGGTGTATATGATACAACCTGAAGGATTCATATCCACAGATGAGTCTAAGGTGTGCAGGCTACAGAGGTCCATTTATGGACTTAAGCAGGCATCCCAAAGTTGGAACATACGTTTTGATAGGACGATCAAGACGTATAGCTTCGTTAAGAATGGAGAAGAACCCTGCATTTATAAGTGGGCTAATGGTCCAATAGTAGTATTTCTTGTATTGTATGTGGATGACATTCTCTTAATCAAAAATGATGTCCCTGCATTACGGGGAATAAAGATTTGACTGTCATCATAATTCTCCATGAAGGATCTGGGAGAAGCTTCCTACATCCTAGGGATGAGGATCTATAGGGATAGATCTAAAAGGCTGCTTGGCTTATCCCAGTCCACGTACATTGATACTATGCTGAAAAGGTTCCGCATGGAGAATTCCAAGAAAGGCTATCTACCGATAGGCCATTAAATTTCTCTCTCAAAGAAGGATTGTCCGACAACACCTCAAGAGAGAGAGAGTATGGATAGAATTCCATATGTTTCGACAGTGGGATCTATCATGTACGCCATGACATGTACACGACCAGATGTGGCATACTCACTAGGGGTAGTGAGTAGATACCAATCTGATCCAGGGGAGAATCACTGGAAGGTTGTTAAAATCATCCTGAAGTATTTAAGAAATACTAAGGACCAGTGGCTCGTTTATGGTGAATTAGACTTGAGACTTATAGGGTTTACAGACTCTAATTTTCAGTCTGATCACGATGACAGCAAGAGTATGTCGGGATTTATTTTTACCCTTAATGGTGGGGCTGTCTCCTGGAAGAGTTTCAAGCAGCATACTGTGGCTGATTCAGTTTGCGAGATGGAGTATGTTGCTGCATCAGATGCTGCCAAAGAAGCAGTGTGGCTGAGAAAATTCATCACCGAGCTTGGAGTGGTACCCTCCCTTGTTGGTCCAATTTTGCTCTACTGTGATAGCTCTGGAGCCATTGCTCAGGCGAAGGAATCGAAGGCACACCAGCGGATGAAGCATATTCTGTGCTGCTACCATCTCATCCAGAAAATCATGGATCGAGGTGATGTCGACCTTCAGAAGATCGATGGAAAGGAGAACCTGGCCGACCCATTCACTAAAGCCATTGCGGTGAAGGAGTTCGACGACTTCAAGTCAAAGATGGGTATTAGATACTGTACCGATTGGCTTTAGACCAAGTGGGAGATTGTTGGGAATAGTATCCCAAAGCCAATCGTCAGCCTGTTGACGGTTGTGCTCTTTGTTGTATTAGTATATAAATTATAAATAAATAAAAGTTATTTTAGCATTTTTCATCATAAATTATTTCATCTTCTAATAAACTCCTGTGTTGTGGTGAAGTCCTTAGGACTATTTAGACTCGATAAAGGAGGATTTGTCATTTAGTCCTTAAACATGTTCGTGACCAAATGATACATTGTTACCAAGGACAACAATGTTTATCAAGCATAGGTCATTGTGTGCCATATGGGTTGGTTGTCCTCTTAACCAAGGAGTATAGAGACATTGGTATGGCATACAGGTGAGATGTAAGGGTATATCTGCACTGAACGTGACCGACTCTGGAGCCTTTTCTGCTGTCAAGATTTGCTCCGATGGGATATGGGTATAACTATCCCTCCAACCTGAGACCGCCATGGTGACTTGCAAGCAACTCACTGCACTTAGGCACTGGACTACCTGAATTTCTAATTCAGTGATGGAAGGATGCTGGGTGTAGTCAAGTACTTGACTTGTCGGTGCATGTGTCAAGATGGAATTGATCACTCCAGTTCTGGAGCTGTGTTCAGTCATATTTTAATTTAGCAAAACTTTGGCCAGGGTAGTCCTAGTGAGGAGTCATAGGACTGTTTGAGTTGAGCACGATTTGGATGATCTAATTAGGGTTGACAGTTTAACCCTAAGTCGTCCTAAACACAGGGGTCAAAAGGGATGAATTATACAGTAACCATATTCACATAGGTTCTGAGTGTTGCGATTGTGACTATTCGATCTATCCGAACATCGGATACCATTGCTAGATGGTCACTTCGATTAGTATAGGAATTGGTTCCTGTGCTACCAGCTTAGGTTCGAACCTGCGGGGTCACACACATTAGAGGTTTCTATCTGATCTGATGGCTGATGAAGAGTCCTAATATTCATGGACTATGAGTCTTATGTGTCTAGGATACTATGATCGAGAATCAAGATTCTCTGATCACGAGTTCCACACATTTTGGGTACCGGGGTCAAGAGTCCTACTGGTTTGGGACTCTTCGATCAAGGTTTCATATTGATGGACTTTGATACCCGATTGCCCATTGAATTTGGATTGAATATTTATGAGAGGTTTAATTAGTGATTTGATCACTAATTAACTCAATTTGATTGAGTAATTATTTTTGGATCAAGTTCAATTGAATTGGATTCAGTTGGGTTTGACCCGATTAGATTAAGAGTTGACCTAATCATCGAGATGGTTTGGTCTCTGATTTGATCAGAGATTGGGCTTAGTCAATTCCTGATTTGATTAAGATTTTATTGAGTCTAATTAAGCCTAATTAAGTTAGGTTTAATTTAGTCTAATTATGCTTTACCTATTTTGATTAGGTTGGTTCAATTAAGATTAAACCATCATTTGAATTTCAATCCCTGCGCCACCTCATATCTCTGCGCCCATTTGAATTCATGAGAAAAAACTTCTCATGAATTTTTTCTCATGCAAAGCCCTTCTCACGCCCACTCTTGTGCACCAATCTTTGGATAAAATTGATTAGTTAGCCATTCAAATTCAAAGCATATTTGAATTTGAATGGATAACTTATCTCTTGCGCCTTCATGACCTTATCCACTTTAGCACCCCATATCTCACACGAGAAAGAGTTTCTCGTGAAACCTTTCCATGCACAAAGTAGCCTCGCATCTTCTCTTCTCACGCCCAAGTGGATAGGGATGAGTTGGTTTGCATTTGAATTCAAATTTGATTTGAATTCAAATGTGCAACCACTTATCTTTATCCTCTCATGTGGATAAGACATGTTTTGAACTATTTTAAAAGAGATAGGGAGGTGGGGCGTGCGTAAAAAATTTTTGAAAAATAAAGTGTGGTGTGAGGAAGCCTTGTGCATGAGGTGAAGGTCCAAAACTTTTCAAGATAAAAAGAAAGAAAAGAAAGAAAATTGGGCACAGGGTTTTCAGTGTGTTCTCTAGGGTTTCAGCCTGGGGTTTGGGAAGTGAGTTAGTGAGCTACGAGTGTCATGAGCCCACCAAATTCAAGGGAGAGAATCATCTACCTTTCAAGCATGTTTATTGATGATCCAGAGCATCCATGGAATCAGCAGACATCGATCGAAGGAGTTCGATCAGCATCAGCCATCGAAAGGGCTCTACAATGAGCTGGCACTCGTGAGGAGCTGATCAGATCGGGAGCCTCGTGTGGATGATCTACAGAGGCCAGACATATTGTGTGGCTATGTTGTGATGATCAGAGCCTCCCGACGGTGATCAGATTATGGTGATCGACTATCCGCACAAAGGTATTGTGTTCTGAACACAGAACAGTAAATTATTTACTGTTCAAATTTGAATTTTAAATTTAAATCCATGCATGCTGTATATCATATTTAGATCCTAGTGTAGGGTAAATATATGTTAATTAATTAGATTAATTAATTATTTCTACTGTAAAATAGTGATTTTGAAAAAATTTTAAAATTATCATTTTACCCCTGCACTCAAATTTTGCTTCATAAAGATCTATAGAGATAGATCAAAAAAGATGCTAGGTCCCAGTCTAGGTACATTGACCTTGTGTTGAAGAGGTTCAACATGGAGGGAAGTAAAAGAGGTTACTTGCCCATAGATCATAGCATTCAACTCTTTAAGAAGATGTCTCCTAAAACACCTGAAGAGAGAAAGAGAATGAGTTCTATTCCTTATGCTTTGGTAGTAGGATCAATAATGTTGCTATGTTATGTACCAGGCTTGATGTGGCTTATGCCTTGGGCATTGTAAACAGATTTCACGCTGATCCCAAGGAGAATCATTGGAAAGCTATGAAAAACATACTCAAGTACTTGAGAACTAGAGATGTTTTTCTAACATATAGTAGATCTGATTTAAAACTAAAAGTTATATCGATTCTAGTTTTCAATCTGATCTGGATGATAGCAAATCGATATCTGGATATGTGTTCACCTTGTATGGTAGTGCAGTAAGTTGAAAAAGTTTCAAACAGCAAACTGTTGCTGACTTGATCACTGAGACTGAGTATATTGCTGCAAATGAGGCTGCTAAGGAGGTCGTTTGGATGAAGAAATTCATTACAGAGTTGGGTGTGGTTACAGAAATTAAACAACCAGTACTTTTTTATTATGATAATACTCGGACAGTTGCTGAAACCAAAGAACCAAGGTCTCATCATAAATCCAAGCACATCCTAAGATGGTTCCATCTCATTTGGAAGATAGTCGAAAGACGTGATGTGATCGTGGAGCGTATTGACATCAAGAACAATATAGTGGATCCATTCACTAAGGCCTTGTCAATGCAATAGTTTGACCACCACCTTGATAGCATGGGTATCAAGTATAGGGGTGATTGACTTTAGTGCAAGTGAGAGATTGAAAGAATTATGCCCTACAAGCCAATCATATATAGGATGTGATAGGGTATTTATTGTAATTTATCTTTCAAACTCATATAATTAATATTAATATTATTAATAAAATTGATATTTTTGATTCATTATATGTCATATCTTATTAATTTTAAGATTATAATGAATCCCATAGGTTTGAGCAATAGTTTTAGGATCGTGATGAGATCATGCCAATGAGACCTAAATCCTTGATAACCCTGATCTAAAATATTTTTAGTCATTGGTACATTGAGTCAAGGATCAATGATACCGGTAAGACTGGCATGTCCAATGTATGCTTAGAAATGAGGGTGGTTGATCTCACAACCACTTGTATGGTGACACTAATACAAGGATATAGGTGCTCATTAGAGAATGAGTTCACTGAATTGACCTGCAAGAGAATAATCAGATGGAGTCTTATTTACATGTCAACTGATAATTCTCTAGTGGGAGTTATGTAAGTAATCCTTTGACCTGAGGTCACCATGGTACCTTGTGTACATGGATCCATATTTTGGTTCACTATCTAACTTGATTCTCTGATCTTTGTGTGGGGTATTCTGGATATGGTGAAGAGTGCATAAAAGTTGTGAGTGATCAATAAGGGATCAGTCACTCCTAATAAGGAGAGCGAACATCCTATGTGATCTCATATGATGATAATTTTGAAAGTCTTTGGCCAAAGCAGGATGATAATTAGAAAAAAAATTTTAATATATCAACTAAATTATCATCTTCAAATTGAGATATATAAAGATAAGTGATTGGGTTTGACATATTTTCATATCCACAGCTCATCTGGGATGTTGTTTGACTGAAGGATTGAATTACACGAGAACTTACCACTGAAGGGTATTTTAATAATTTTTTATCTAAATTTTAAATCTTTTAGATAGTCATGACATATTGCTAGATATCAATCTTGACTTATGGGCTTGACAAAAATTGAAAGAATTTGATTCTAGAATCAATTTAGAAGAGTCCAAGTTGATTGGGCCTCTTCAGGTGACCTAATCTCATCGGATTAGGGTTACATCGAAAGTTCAAGTTCACTGCTGGTTAGATTTAGAACCAATGGATTACACACTTTAGAATTTGGCCTTGATCTAATTTAATTAGAGTTTAATATAAATTTTATTAATTAATTTAATATGCTAGCACATTGTATTAACCCAAGTTCCCAAATTGGTTTGGTTCAAAGTATTTGAGCTATCCTAGACCAGTTGGCTTTGACCTAATGGGATTAGGTTAATTTGGATTGGATCCTTATCCAACTTTAATTAGTTTCAAGTGCAGAAGGACTCCTCCATGTTTACCAAAAGCCACATAAAAATATAATTACCACCCACCTCAAATTAGCGTGAGAAATAAAGAGTCCTTCTTAAAGAAGGCTCTTTATTAAACGCGTTGCCTTAGAAGATAAATCAGAAATCCTATGTTTTAATTCCAAAAATTAATAAATTTTTTATGACACATAGAGAAGGAAGAATTCTTCTATTCCAAATATCTGAATCACTAAAAATACACTCAATAAATTTATTTGGCATGTGGGAATTTGGAATGCCAAAAGTTGGCGCCCCTTCATCCCATGTAATGTCCCCTGGTCCCCTATTTATAAGGGATGCCCCAGATAGCTTCTGGCTGATGTTTTTAGGTGAGATAGAGAGAAGAGATAAGAAAATCATAAAAAAAAAATTTGAAAAAATTTTGAGAAAAAAAAGAGAGAAATTTGAGTGGCAAAAGTTGCTATAAGGGTGGTGAGATTTTCAGCAAGTATTGCAGGAGTGCCTTTGATTTTTTCATATGTTGGAGCCAAAAATTAAATCTTAGATTGTATGACATATGAAGAGTATCTTCTTGGTGTTGTTTTGGTGGCAAGATCAAAAACAACTGGGCTTTGATGCGATCGTGACACAAGTTTGAAGCTGGCATTGTTCTTGAGAAGACAAGGCTGTGGTTGCGCACCGGTTGAAAAGGACCTTAGCCAACTTTCATGTGGATCATCACTGGAGGACTTCTACCTTCGGGTTTTATGGAGAACACCAACATGTCACTTTTTTATTTTAGTTAAAGTATAATATTCTATCTCTTTGCATGCTTGAATTTGCTTTGATCGTGTTCGACAAGGTGATTCTAGAGTTTTGGGTTCGGCTTGATAGTTTTATTTGATATAGCTATTGATTTGAGTATTTTAAAAAAAATTTAAAATTACTTTCCGCTGTGTGGTCGGAACCCAACAAAATCTCTTTTATCGATTGAAAGTAGTTCTAAGGACTTCATCATAGCACAAGAGTTCAATAAACAAGATGCATAATTTATGATGAAAATATTAAATAATTTTTATTAATAAATAATTTATATATAATTTATAATGATCTCAATCATCAATAGATTGATAATTGACTTTAGGATATATTTTTCAATAACTCTCACTTGGACTAAAGCCAATCGGAACAATATCGAATACCCATCTTTCACTTGTGATCATCGAACTCCTTGATCCCAAGGGCTTTAGTAAATGGGTCGGCTAGGTTTTTCTTTTCATCGATCTTCTAAAGCTCGATGTTACCTCGATTCATGATCTTTCGGATAAGATGGTAGCGATGCAGAATGTACTTGATATACTGATGGGACTTTCATTCTTTTGCTTGAGCTATAGATTCAGTACTGTCACAATACAGCAGAATAGGACCATTAATGGAGGATGTCACTCCGAGCTCATCGATGAACTTTTACAACCATACAGCTTCCTTGACAGCATCGGATACTGCAATGTACTCCACTTCGCATACAGAATTGGTCATAGTGTGCTGCTTGAAACTTTTCTAGCAGATTGCTCCATCATTCAGGATAAATATGTATCCCAACACACTTTTACTATCATCATGATTTGACTGAAAATTGAAATCAATATATCTCATAAGTTTTAAGTCAGAATCTCTATAAATGAGCCATTGATCTTTAGTATTTCTCAAATACTTAAGGATGATTTTTATGACCTTCCAGTGGTTCTCACTCGGATCAGACTGGTATCTACTCACTACCCCTAGTGAGTATGTTACATCCGATCTCATATATGTTATAGTATATAATAGATCTCACTATCGAAAAATATAAAATTCTACTCATACACTCTCTCTCTTGAGGAGTTGTCGAACAATCTCTCTTAGAGAGAGAAATTCCATGATCTATTGAGAGATAGCTTTTCTTAAAATTTTTTATGCTAAACCACTTCAGTACGATATCAATGTACGTAGATTGGGACAATCCAAGCAACCTCTTAAATCTATCTTTACAGATCTTCATCCCTAGAATGTAGGATGCTTCTTTCAAATCCTTCATGGAGAACTGTAATGATAGCCAAACTTTTATTTTTCATAACGTAGAGATGTCATTTTCGATTAAGAGAATATCATCTATATACAAAACAAGAAATATCACTACAGAACCATTGGCCTATTTGTATATGCAAGGTCTTCTCCATTCTTAACAAAGCTATATGTTCTGATCATCTTATAATCAATATGTATGTTCCAACTCTAAGATGCTTTGCTTTAATCCATAAATGGAACTTCGAAGTCTGTACATCTTTAATTCATCTGTGGATGTGAACTCTTCTGGTTGTATCATATACACCTTTTCTTCTAGCTCTCTATTTAGGAAAGTGGTTTTGACATCCATTTATTAGATTTCGTAGTCAAAGTATGTCGCAATCACAAGCATAATCTGAATGGACTTTAGCATTATCACAGGAGAAAATGTCTAGTCATAGTTAATAGCATAACATTGACGATATCCTTTGGCAACCAGACGAGCTTTATAGGTCTCTACCTTCCTGTTTATACCCCTTTTCTTTTTAAAAATCTATTTATACCCTATGGGTCTTACTGAAAGAAGAGTACCTTATAAGCCAATCACAAGTGTGCTGCAATGAAACTTTTCTTTATAATTTTTTAACTCACGAAATAATATTTATTATTTGAGGTATTGATTCATCATATTAGTTGCATTTTATTATGTCTAAGATTATGATGAACCCCAAAGATTAGGTCAATGATTTTAGAAGACATGAATGGGTCATGCTAGTGAGACCTAAAACCTTAAAACCTTAATCTTAAATATTTTTGGTCGTAGGAGTATTGAGTCAGAGATCAATATTTCAAATAGACTGGCACATCCTATATATGTTTGATAGAGAGGGTGGCAGATCTCACTAGCCACGTGTGAGAAACTAAAATAAGGATGTGGGTGCTCATTTGAAAAATAAGTTCATTGAATTGACTCGATGAAAGAGAACATCTTATGGAAGCCTTACTTGCATATTAAAGATGGTTCTTTAAGTGAGAGTTGTGTAAGTGATCCTTAGATCTGAGACTACCATAGAATCTTGTGCACATGAACCCATATTTTGGTTCATACCCAGGCATGGTATTAAGACATGTATGGGGTGTTTTGGATATGGTAGAGTATATATGGAGGTTGTGAGTAGGTCAACATGAAATCAATCACTCCTAGTAAGAGGAGATCGCATCCTGTGTATTCTCAATTCTAGATGACTTGAGAAAAGTCTTTTGGCCAAAAGCAAAAAAAAAATTAGAAAGAGTTTCTAATACTTTTTCATTGGAGTTATTATTGGTTAATTGATAATCAATATGAATATATGTTTGAGTTTGATATGATTCTATACTCATGAACATATTCAGGATGCAGGAATGATCGAAGGATTGAATTGTATAGTAACTTACCACTGAAGGGTATATTTGATATTTTTATTAAAATTCTATATCTTCTAGATAGTCATAATACGTTGCTAGATATCAATCTTGACTTATAGATTTTTGATCAAATTAAAGAGTTTAATTTGATCACCAATTAGAAAAGATTATAATTATTGAACTCGAGTTAGCTCGATTGGACCTAAATCGATTAGATTGAAATCTAATCAAATTTGATCAACCTGTATCCAGACTTACTGCTAGCTAGATGTGGAACCAATGGGTCACACACATATAAAAATTGACCAAGGACCCTTTCGAAAAAGATTGATTGAAATTTTGGATTCAATCAGCGCTCTGATAAGCATGCTAGCACGTGTGGAACCCTTGCTCCTTTGGAAGTCAATTTGCTCTTATCCCTTGATAATTAGCTAGCTCAATTTAGTGGGTATTTGGGTCAGGTCATGCCACCTAGAAGCAGTCTAAATTGGGGTGCCACATCTCATTTTAACACCAATTATGAAGAGTCCAAGTTGTGAAGGACTCTTGGCACAAATCAGGTTCTGCATACAAGTGTTGGCATGGATAGAAGAAAAGAGTCCTTCTGGTATGGGATTAAGATGCATGTGGTAGCCCATATCACCCTTCATGCTCTGATGTACATCTCAATGTATGAGATGTATTTTTTCTAAAATTTTTGGGATGGAGAAAAATTAAAAAAAGAAGGAAGTCTCACACGGGTGCAGAAGTGTCACGTCTCTCCAAGATTTGGAGAGTCTTTCTCCTTAACAAATGCTTTTAAAATAGAAATATTTTTGGTGATAACGTTCCATATTTGACAACCTATTTTTGATAATTTTTTTGGAATTTTTTCAGACTTATCTGGATGCCAAATGGATGCCACAAGTTCCTCCTCATGCCTGCGCACGTGGTGATCAGACTTTGTGTGAAAGGATGTGAGAACACATCCATTTGTGAAAATTTTTGAGAATTTTTTTGATTTGAGAAGAGATGCAAAAACATCCCTTCTTTAGTCATGTGCGCAGAACAGGATGCTGATCGATGTATCATTGATAAGAGTCATTCTGTTTGAAGAAACTCTTATCTCTGATAATCAGATTAGATAGGCCTCTTGGATGAGGCGCATCCCTCTCTTTTGGCATCCCTCTAGTGGCTATAAATTGACTGGGGCACTGGGTGTCCAAGGTAATTCAGAAAGAGTTTTCAATTTTATCTTTGTTGCTCTCCTTTCTTTCTTACAACCTATCTTAGTTTTAGGACAAGACTTTGGGATTTAAGACAAAGCCTTATCTGGTCCTAACAAGGATTGTGAGGGTCCTAAAGAAGGAGGATCAGAAGACCAGAGGAGGTTCTGAGAGGGTGGAGTCAGTTTCTTGGAGAAACCTGATCGGTATGAGACTAGTCGAGTTCTAGTGGCTAGAACTCTTGAAGCAAGGTGAAGAAGGAGCACTGTCCTTGGTTCAATTTTTGTGTGGATCACCATTGAAGAGCGGACACTTGAATGCCTTATAAAAATTAAGATTAGTGCTACAGATATTCTTCTTATCCTAATTTATATTTATTGTACTTTGATTATTATAGTCAAAGATTACTGGACATTGGGATTTTCGATGTATCAGGTGTTTTGAATAAAAATTTTAAATACCTAATCCTTTTGCTGCACCATCGAAACCCAACAGTAGTATCAGAACATACCTTGATCTATATAATCAAAGGTTAGAATGTTGTCTTGATTGTGATCAAACATGGGTTTTTGGTTTGGTTCAAGTCGGGTTAAAGGTTGAACCCGATTGAATATCCAAACGCTTGCATGTCTTAGAGATATATTTTTAAATATAAAATATATGATGCATGTATAAAATCTTTTTTAATAGCTTAGTACTCTAATTGGGTTCATCACCAGACCGTCCGGTCATAAGAGCAAGTAGGGTTCAGAGATCCTCTCTTCCTATTCAATAGGGTACTCTTATGGCGCATAGGGGTGCCATTGTGATGTCCTAAGAAGAAGAACCATAAAAAAAATATTTTGTATTCATGTATATTATTAGAACTTCATATATATGTGATATGCTTGAAATGCTTAGTTATAATCATATTGAATGATTATGATTTCATATCTTAGAGATATGAATAGATGCCATGATTAGTTGTTATGATTATTAAGATATAACTATAATAGTACATCATTGTGATTGAATTAGGATGTGCTTGAGACCATTAAAGCCCTCACAAAAATTATATTAAGTCATAGTGTTATGAATCAGTAGCTGACCTATTTCTTGAATCGATTAATCAATTGGTGTCTAAGGTGTGTTTCAAGTGCGGTGGTTATTTAATTGATTTCGTTGCTGGTCTGGTTAATTTTATTGGTGTCTAAGAAAAGCAATGAGAGGACCTCCACCAATCTTAACACTTTTCTGATCAATTAGATTAGTTCAAATTTTGAATGAAGGTAGCTCAGTATTTTGTACACTACATATGCCTTCCTTTATACCTAATCAATATCCTATCAAAAACCATAGTAGGTTTGTTGTGATATCCATAAGGCTTACTATGGAGATTGATGTGGATTTATCTTGATACATATTATATGCTTTATAGCATATTTGGATATATTGCTTTGTTGTGATATCCACAAGGGCATCATTTTTTTAGATATGGCTGTATAGAAATGAAGGGTCTGACTTAACTAAAAATACTATAGTTTGTTATAATATCCACAAGGCTATGAGTATTTTTAGAGGTAGGTTATATTAAGAGTTGCATGAGATGTAATTGAATAGATTTTTTTACCTTTGAACTCATTGAGGTTTGTTGTAATATCCACAAGGCTGAGGGATTAGGGTCTCAACCTCATTAAGAAACCAGATTAGGATTTTTCATTTACTATAGGAGAGGGCTATGGTATCTGATAAAATAGTGAGAGACATAACTAGTTTAAAAGTCCTTATCTAGTTATGCATGTCAAACATGAGTGGTCTGTTTATACTATTATTCTTTATTTATGTAGATTTAAGTCTATAATATGGCTTCTTTATTTTCATTGCATGATATCATAAATAAAAATATATTAACCAATCCAACTCTGTAGATTGGTTGAGGAACTTGCAAATAAGGTTCGTATCGGAGAAGAACTCCGATGTTCTGGATATTCCTGACCTTGGAATAGTCCGTAATAATGAGAAGGCAAAAGATATTCTTAAGGATATCATTTGTTCATTTTGTGGTAAATTTGGTTATTGAGAGTATAATTGTAAGAATAATCTTGCAAGATTGAAGCAGGGTGCATGTATAGCACCAAAAGGTGTGTATATGATACAGACTTATTTTTTATTAAGTGGTTCAGACTCTGATATCTGGGTATTAGATACCACCTATAGATCATATATTTGTAATTCATTACAGCGACTACAGAATATCAAAGGTCTGAAAAGAGGTGATCTCGAGCTCTATGGTGCAAGTGGAGAGTCCATTAGCGTAGAGGCTGTGAAAATCTGTATGCTTGATTTGCCTTCAGATAAAATTTTAGAATTAAAAGACTGTTATTACATTCCAAAGGTCATTAGAAATATTATTTCTACATCTTTGTTATAAAAATAAGGTTATAAAATAAGGCTAATGAAAAATGGATGCTCTATTTTTTTTCTAATGAATATTATGGCAATAGTTATATTGATAACAATCTTTTAATTCATCCACTCAATAAAAATATTTTTTATATTGAAAAAAATATGAAAAGAAAGAGAGAAGATGTGAATGTCGCATATCTCTGACATTGTCGTCTTGGTCATATTAGTGAGTCAAAGATTAACAAGTTATATACAGAAGAAATTTTTGACCCATATGATTATGAATCATTGAGAACTCATAAATCTTATCTCATGGGTAAGATGACTAAGACTCCATTTTTTGGATATGGAGAGAGGACGAATGAGTTGTTAGCCCTAATACATACAGATGTATGTGGACTAATGACAACTCAGGCCAGAGGAGGATACTTCAATTTTATCATCTTTATGAAAGATTTATCAAAGTTCGGATATGTGTATCTTATGAAACATAAATTCGAAGCCTTTGATAAGTTCAAAGAGTATCAATGTATGATTGAGAAATAAATTGAAAAAGATATCAAGGTTCTTCGATCTGATCGAGGAGGAGAATACTTATCCAGTAAATTTCTTGATCATCTTAAAGTAAAGGTATTCTCTCTGAATGGATCTCTCCTTATACACCCCAGTTAAATAGTATAGCAGAAAGGAGGAATCGCACTTTGATAGATATGGTATAGTCCATAATGTGCTTCACTGATCTTCCAATATCTTTCAAGAGATAATATCCTAGAGACTGCCATATTCATATTAAACAGGGTGTCTTCAAAGTCTGTTGAAAGCATACTATATGAGATATAAAAGGGAAGGAAGTCTAATCTTAAACATCTTTAAGACTTGAGGCTGTCCTACTTATGTCAGAAATATTTTTGGACATAAACTTAGTGCTAGATCAGATAAGTGTAGGTTTGTAGGATATCTTAAGAAAACTAATGGATACTATTTTTACCACCTACTAAATAAAAGGTGTTTGTTAGTAGGTATGCCATTTTTTTGAAAAATGAACTCATCCAAGAAGGAGGCAGTGGGAGGAATATTGAACTTACTAAAGTTCATGATCTACAAATCGATCCAGAAATACCAGTGATTGGACCACAAGAAGATCCTCAATCAAAAGTACCTAAAGATGAAGTACATCCGTAAGACATACCTCCTCTTCGAAGGTCAGATAGAGTGCATCATGCACCTCTGAGATTTGATGATAATATGATCAATATCATTAAAGATGATGATCCACTAACCTATTCGAAAGCTGTCATGAGTAGAGACTCAGACAAATGGCTGAAAGTCATGAAATCTGAGATGGATTCAATGTATATCAACCAAGTGTGGACCTTGATTGATGTACCTAAGGATGTGATCCCAACAGGGTGCAAGTGGATCTTCAAAATGAAGATCAGAGCAGATGGCCAAGTAAAAAACTACAAAGCTAGGTTGGTGGTGAAGGATTTCAGTCAAAGCTAAAGAATTGACTATGATGAAACCTTCTCACCAGTGGCTATGCTCAAGTCCATCCAAATTTTGCCTGCTATAGCAGTATACTACGATTATGAGATCTGGTAGATGGATGTTAAAACTGCATTCCTCAATGGTAATTTAGAGGAAGAAGTCTATATGACTCAGCTAGAGGAATTTGTCTCAAGTGGGAAGGCAAATCAAGTGTGCAAGCTAAAGAGATCCATCTATGGATTAAAGTAGGCTTCGAGGAGCTGGAACATCTGATTTGATATGACAGTCAAAGAGTTTAACTTTATTAAAAATAAGGATGAACCATGAAGACTTGGCTATCGAATAAGTTTTTCATGAAGACTTGGGTGAAGCATCCTATATACTGGGTATAAAGATCTATAGAGATAGATCTAAAAGGATGTTAGGCTTATCCCAGTCATGGTACATAGATCTCATATTAAAGAGGTTTAATATAGAGGCTAGTAAGAGAAGTTACTTGCCTGCAAGTCATGGTATACGTCTCTCCAAGAAAATATATCCTAAGACATTAGAGGAGAGAAAGAAGATGAATGAAATCCCTTATACTTTAGCTATGGGATCAATTATGTATGCCATGCTATGTACCAGGCCTGATGTAGCTTATGCTTTGGGCATACCTATCAGATTTCAAGCTAATCCAAGAGAGGATCATTGGAAAGTGGATGATAGTAAGTCGATATTAGGGTATGTGTTTATCCTAAATGATGGGGTAATGAGTTGGAAGAGCTCCAAGCAGTAGATAGTATCTGGCTCAATTACTGAGGTAGAGTACATTGCTGCTAGTGAAGCCATTAAGGAAGCTGTCTAGATGAAAAAATTTATCATAGATTTATAAGTCATTCTTAAGAATGAAGGACCAGTGTCACTCTATCGTGATAACACTAGGACTATTATTCAAGCAAAGAAATCTAGGTCTCATTATAGATCCAAACACATCCTCAGATGCTTCCATCTCGTTAGAGACAAGATGTTTCCTTGAATGAGTAGACAGAAAAAATAATATAACAGACCCATTCACTAAGGCCATACTAAAGCAGCTATATAATCACCATCTTGATTGTATGAGATATAAAGGCAATTGGCTTTAGTGTAAGTGAGAGATTGAAAGAAGAATGCCCTATAAGCCAATCGTAAGTGTGTTGCGATGAAACTTTTTTTTATAATTTTTTAACTCATGAAATGACATTTATTATTTGAGGTATTGATTCATCATATTAGCTGCATCTTATTATGTCTAAGATTATGATGAACCCCAAAGATTAGGGCAATAATTTTAAGAGACATGAATGGGTCATGCTAGTGAGACCTAAAATCCTAATCTTAAATATTTCTGATCGTAGGAGCATTGAGTCGGAGATCAATGTTCCAAATAGACTGGCACATCCTATGTATGCTCGATAGAGAGGGTGGCAGATTTCACTAGCCACTTGTGTGGGACACTAATATAAGGATGTGGGTGCTCATTCAAAAAGTAAGTTCACTGAATTGACTCGATGAAAGAGAACATCTTATGGAAGCCTTACTTGCATATCAAAGATGGTTCTCTAAGTAAAAATTGTGCAAGTGATCCTTAGACCTGAGACTACCATAGAATCTTGTGCACATGAACCCATATTTTGGTTCATACCCAGGCATGGTATTAAGATATGTACGGTGTGTTCTGGATATGGTGGAGTGTATATGGAGGTTGTGAGTAGGTCAATATGGAATCGATCACTCCTAGTAAGAGGAGATCGCATCCTGTGTATTCTCAATCCTAGATGACTTGAAAAAAATCTTTTGGCCAAAGGCAGAAAGGAGATTAGAAAGAGTTTCTAATACTTCTTCATTGGAGTCATCATTGGTTAATCGATAATTGATATGAATATGTGTTTGAATTTGACATGATTCCATACTCATGAACATATTCAGAGTGCAGGGATGATCGAAGGATTGAATTGTATGGTAACTTGCCACTGAAGGATATATTTGATATTTTCATCAAAATTCTATATATTTTGGGTAGTCATGATATGTTGCTAGATGTCAATATTGACTTGTAGGTTTTTGATCAAATTAAAATATTTAATTCGATCGTCAATTAGAAAGGATTATAATTGTTGAACTTGGGTTAGCTCGATTGGATCAAAATTGATTAGATTAAAATCTAATCAAATTTGGTCAACTTACACCCGAACCTACTATCAGCTAGATGTGGAACCCAATTAGTCACACACATATAGAAATTAGCCAAGGACCCTTTTGAAAAAGGTTGATTGAAATTTTGGATTCAATCAGGGCTCCGGTAAGCATGCTAGCACGTGTGGAACCCTTGCTCCTTTGGAGGTTAATTTGATCTCATCCCTTGCTAATTAGCTAGCCCAATTTAGTGAGTATTTGGGTCAGGTCATGCTGCCTGAAAGTAGTCTAAATTGGGGTGCCACATCCTATTTTAACACCAATTATGAAGAGTCCAAGTTGTGAAGGACTCTTGGCACAAAATAGCTTCTACATACAAGTGTTGGCGTGGGTAGAAGAAAAGAATCCTTCTGGTATGGGATTAAGATGTGTGTGGTAGCCCATATCACCCTCCAACCTCTGGTGCACATCTTAAAGTATGAGATATATTTTTTCTGAAATTTTTGGGTTGGAGAAAAATTAGAAAAAGGAAGGAAGTCTCGCACATGCGCGCAGAAGCATCGTGTCTCTCTGAGATTTAGAGAGTCTTTCTCCTTATCAAATACTTTTAAAATAGAATAATTTTTGGTAATAATATTTAACATTTAACAAGATATTTTTGATAATTTTTTTGGAATTTTTTCAGACTTATCTGGATGCCAAATAGATGCCATAAGTTCCTCCTCACGCCTGCATGTGCGGTGATCAGACTTCACATAAAAGGATGTGAGAACACATCCATTTGTGAAAATTTTTATCTACTCATTATATGTTTTAGAATTAGGATTGAATCCTCTATCCACATAGACTTTTAAGGATTTTTCTATTTTGAGAAGGGATGCAAAAACATCCCTTCTCTAGTTGCGCGCGTAGAGTAGGGTGCTGATCGATATATCATTGATAAAAGTCCTTCTGTTTGAAGGAACTCTTATCTCTGCTAATCAGATCAGATAGGTCTCTTGGATGAGGTGCATCCCTCTCTTTTGGTGTCCCTCTAGTAGCTATAAATTGGTCGGGGAACTGGATGTCCGAGGCAATTCAGAAAGAGTATCCAATTTTGTCTCTATTGCTCTACTTTCTTTCTTACAACTTATCTTAGTTTTAGGACAAGGCTTTGGGATTTAAGATAAAGTCTTATCTACTCCTAACAAGGGTTGTGAGGATCCTATAGAAGGAGAATCAGAAGATCAAAGGAAATTTTAAGAGAGTGGAGTTAGTTTCTTGGAGAAACCTGACTGGTATGAAGCTAGTCGAGTTCTAGTGGCTAGAACTCTTGAAGGAAGGTGAAGGAGTGCTGTCCTTAGTTTAGTTTTTATGTGGATCACCATTAGAAGGTGAACACTTGAATGCCTTGTGAAAATTAAGATTAGTGCTACAGGTATTCTTCTTATTTTAATTTATATTTATTGTACTTTGATTATTATAGTTAAGGATTTCTGAGCATTGGGGTTTCCAATGCATCGGATGTTTTGAATAAAAATTTTAAACATCTAATCTTTTCGCTGCACCATCGGAACCCAACACTTACCCCTTCGGGTGGATCAATGAGTGTCCATACATTACTGACCTTTATGAACTCTATTTCGAATTTCATGGCTTCAAACCACTTATCAGAGTCAGACCTCTGCATGGCATCCATGCAGGTGATCGGATCTTTATTGTTCTCATTGAGTTCAATAGGATCATCATCCTAGACCAAAAATCGTAGTATCTATCTGGCTGATGTGATATTCTATCGGATCTCCTCAATGGTGCCTCTACAACAGGCTCTAGATTTGATCTAATCAAATCTGGTTTAGTAGGTTCAGTTGTTTGTGTCGATTTTTCTATCTATCAAACTTCATCAAGTTCAACCTTAGTGGCATTAATTTCTTCTCCAAGAAACTTCTTTTCTAAAAAGATTGTCCTATTTCTGGCGAACATCTTTGGTTCATCAGCAAGGTAGAAGTAATACCCCTTAGTTTTTTTTATGTATCCAACAAATAAATATTTATCAGATCTAGGTCCGAGTTTATCTATTTTCAAATATTTGACATAAGTCAGACACCCTTAAATCCTAAGGTGAGAGAGTACTAGTTTACATCCTGTCCACATCTTATGTAGTATTTTATTTACAGACTTAGAATTTTATTAAGTATATAACAAGTTGGCTCAAGTGCATATCTCCAAAAGGAGATCGGCAGACTTGCAAAGCCTATCATGAGTTGAATCATGTTTAACAGAGTTCGATTCCTCCTTTCAGACACCTTATTATGTTGTGGTGTCTCAAGAGAGGTCTATTGATAGAGAATCTCATTCTCTTCTAGATATGTCAAAAACTTACTAGTGAAATCGTTCTCAGTTTGTTTCTCAATCTTATTATGAAATCGTTTAAATATTTTAAACAATTCAAACTTATAATTCATAAGATAAATATATTCATACCTCAATAGATCATCAGTGAACGTAATGAAGTAGTAATACCCACCTCTAGCACTTATGCTCATGGATCCACATACATCAGTATGTACTAGACTTAGAACTTCACTGGCTCATTCATCTTTTTTAGTAAAAGATGACTTAATCATCTTTTCAAGAAGATAGAATTCAGAGGTCGGCAATGATTCACAATCGTTGACTTCGAAGATTTCTTATTAAGTCAACATATTTATCCTATTCTTGTTAATATGATCTAGCCTACAATGCCAACGGTAGACATTAGAGATATTATCTAATCTAAGGCATTGATTCGACGTATACATTACACTAACAGACCGTGATAAAGTATAAATATCATTATTCATTTATCCATTCATCACAGTAATATCATTCATAGTGATATCACAAAGATAATTCTTTATTGAAAATTTATAACCATTCATGGCCAAAACACCTACAGAAATTACATTCAATAAGAATGATAGACAATAGTGATAATCACTTAAGACAATGACATAAGAATTGAAAATAAGCTTGACAATTCCTAAAGCTAGAACTGAAACTGATCTTCTATCTCCAATGTTCAGGAATCTCTCATCATCTTTAAATCTTCTACTGACCTGAAGTTTCTGCAATGAATTACAAATATTAATAGGACTTTCAGTATCTAATATCCAGAACATAGTATCATAAATAGAGAAGTTGCAAGGTATTATCATATAATTATATTGACCAGCAACCGCTTGCTTCTTTCTCTTATTCGGCCTATTCAAATCAAGAGAAGCAATGTACTGAGGATAATTTCTCTTCCAGTGACCTTGCTTATTACAGTAAAAGCATTCTACCTAACTCTGATCGGACTTGGACTTCTTGATCTGACCAGGCTTAGATACTCCAGTACACTACACCTTATTTTTATTCTTCTTCTTCTTTTTCTTAAAAAGATCATGCCCCACTAAAGAAGACCCTCCTGCTACATTCACCAGCTACTTGTAGAGCTGGTGATCCTTCTCAAAAGTCTGCAGTAATCTCAGCAAATCATGGTAATTAACTACAGGCTTAGTCATTCTATAATGACTAAAGAATGGGAGGTAAGACTTTGGCAGAAAAATCAGAATTGCATCTTTCCCTAGCTACTCATGTAGGAAAAAATTGAGCTTGCTCAGGTGCTCGATCTACTCGATCATGTACAATACATGATCAATGACCGATGCCCCCTCCCTCATTCGAGTATTGAAAATGGCACAAGATGTTTTATGCCTCTTAATGTCATCAGGAGTGCCGAAGGATTTGTTCAATATTTGTAACATCTCCTCCGACTGAGTATCCTCGAACTTGCGACTAAACTCATCTTTCATGACTATCTGCATGATGCAATTCATCGTGATACAGTTGTTGAGCCACTTCTGGTAAGTATCTCGGACTGCACCACGAGCATTTGAAGCGAGCTCTTCAGGTGCAGGATCCATAAGAACATATAGGATCCTTTCGTGCTTCTGGATGATCTTTAATTTTCGATACCAGCTATCACAATTAGGTCTTGTCAACTTATCACTATCCAATAGTGATCGGAGCGATAAAGTGGTAGCCATTACTAAAAAAAATAAGGATCAATTAGTATATAAATTAATTAAACCTAAAGATTTAGACTTTAGTCTAAAGATTCTTTCACTATTTTATACGAATTGGTAGCCTCTACCTTCAATTCAAAAAATTACCTTAATTCCTTAGTAGGTACTAGAATCTGCACAAACTGCATACGAGCCTGAGTGTGGCTTGGCCAACCCCTATGCACCTAGGAGTAGGTTCTTAACCAATCGTTTCACCAAATAACTTCTAGTATTAATTTCGCTCCAGGCACCTCTTCAAGAGGTGTGTGGCCCTCCACTAAAAAATTCTGGTTAGATCTAATCACTAATATGATAAAATTTAGTGCATCTGACTAACGAATGATCAATCTCGAGTGTGGCTTAGCCAACTTGACCACCTATTAGAAAGTACAACTAAATCATCATATTATGAATAACAATTTCAATAGCAGATAAGCACCATACATATGGTGCCTCCAATGATTATCAGACTATTAGATCAATTATTATCTATCTTAATGGGAGGCTATAATTTTATTATCTCTATAATATTTCATTTTAAAAATCTAATAATTTAGAATATTTGGTTAATCATTTTAAAAAAGAGAAGAGATTAATCAGTAGTCAAAAATCTTTCTATTGACTTCATCAAGTCATAAAGAGGACTAAAGATAGGTTGGTTCAAGGGCATCTAGATCAATCATACTGATCAACTTTAGTGGCATAGATCAACTCGAATCACTAAGCAATCTAATCAAAACAAAATTCACCAAGTTGACCAAGTAAGTGAGATCGGTAGGAGGGTCTGCCAAGCTTGTCTTAGACACCATCAAAATGGTCAGATAAGCAGCTACCAATTAAAAACCATCGATCAAAATTGCCAAACTTATCTTAGACACCAATTGGTTAATTAGTTTCGATTTGATCAGCCTAATGACTCGAGCTCGATCGCTGAGCCATATCAGATCCATTTGATCTAATCAAAGACATTGACTTGACCAACTATAATTATTGTATTTGATTTAGAGAAATCTTGATTTAATCTAATTCAACTCTTCATTAGATTTAATCAATTTCTCTAATTAGTCTATATTACTTTTGATTCTAACCTTAGGTCTAACCCAATTAAAAGATCTGACTCAAGCTAACCCATTGCCCATGATTTATGATATATTTTTAGATCTTTTATTCTCAAATCTAGATCTCTAATTTTCATAACTTAATTCTTAATTCAGTATATGACCATTAGACATTGAAACTGTTTCATATTATGAAATCCTTTTTAGATCTAATCTAAACATGATTTCATATAGAATAATTTTAGATTTGAATCTGAATTTTAAAAACCTTTTTAAAAACTTAGATCTGAATATAAATAAAAATTTGGTTCTAAACTAATCTAAAGTTTCATAAAAATTTGGTTCAAAATACAACCAAAAGCCGTGCTAAAATAGATCTGTAATCTATTCAAAAAATTTTTGCAAAATCTATTTGAAATAGATTTAAATTGCATGAAACATTTGAAATAGATTTAATTTTCGATACCAGCTGTGATGCATTGATATCATGATGAGATACCTCGCATACTTATGAAGAACTCTCTCTCCATAAGCATGCAAGGCATCTCATCACGATATCAATGCATCATAGTGGAATAAATTTAAATAATTATTATTCAACTATAATTCAAGTAATTAAATCAAATGTCTTACATCCAATAAAATTTTTCTAAAACAATAGATCTAAGTTCAATGAAGTTGACAATGCTAATTTCGCTTCTAAAAGCTCTGTCCCCATATTTCATCCCACGCTCGATATTAATTATCTGAATCTGAAAAATGAAAAGAAAGGTAATGAGCTAGACAGCCCAGTAAGTAACAAATATCTCAACTAGATAATTCAGATATTATATAATTTTCAAGAATAATGCTACAAATAAACATAAGAGTATATTTCATGCTGATTTAATACAAATCAAATATTTTCAAATATTCACATATAATATAATCATAAATCCGATTCGATTTAAAACACTCGTAACTCAACAGCCTTGACTATGACCAACGTTTAACCCCCATTGGCGGGGTCCACAGAATACCAGCGCACAACCCCCACTGGCAGGGTCCACAATTACCAGCGCACAACCCCCACTGGCAGGGTCCACAAACACCAGCGCACAACCCCCACTGGCAGGGTCCATAAATACCAGCGCACAACCCCCACTGGCAGGGTCCACAGAAATATTGTTAGACTGAGAGCATAAATTCGATCTGTATCAAAATACTTTGTACCATAATATATATCATAATCTTTCACTGAACATGTGCATAAATCGATATACCATAACATTTCAAAAGTACTTTTCTTTAAAAACATAATTTCATAAATCATGCATAATTTCAGAGAATAATTATTTATTTTTAGAATAAATATGAAATATCTCGAAAAGATGATTCATTACTTACCTTTCACGGAGCACTGAATAAACGGATCGACTAACTTCTAGGAGATTCTTCCATGCCTATTATCCAAAATTATATTTTTATATTAATTTTAATTCAAAATTAAATCTAACAAATTCCAAAATCAAAATCTCACTTAAAATCAGACTCGTCTCTAAACTCGATCAGAATCATCAGATGAAGCCTTCCACTTCGCTAATCCTAGAGGAATGCTTTAGAGAGAGAGAAATCCATCAAGAGAGAGAAACAATCTAGAGAGAGAAAATTCTAGAGGGAGAAAATAGAGAGAGAAAGTCCAATTCCAGAGAGAAAAAGTCAGGGTTCAGACTGAAAGAAGAGAGAGAAACTCTCTCTCTCATCAATTTCATTTTATTTATTTATTTATTTATTTATTTATTTACTTATATATATATAAATATATATATATATATTTATTTTTATTATTATTATTATTATTTTCTTTTCTTTTCTTTTCTTTTCTTTTTCTCCTTTTTTTTTTCTTTTTCTTTTCTTTTCTTTTTCTTCTTTTTCTTTTCTTTTCTTTTTCTTCTTTTTCTTCTTTTCTTTTCTTTTTCTTTTTCTTCTTCTTCTCGGCTCTTCCCGCGTCGGAACAGGGGACCCTTGGTCCTCTGACCTTGATCGGCCGTTCGGGCCGCGGCCGCCACGATGGAGGCCGGCGGTCGATGGGGGCCACTCCCCTGATCACGGAGGAGTATGGCCAGCGATCGATTCCGATCGCCGGCGCCGAAAAATTCAAGGAAAAGAGACCCAAAAATAGAGTATCTTTCCCGACTGTAGATCAGCGACACTCGTCGCCGGCAGCCTCACACAGGGCATGGGAGGAAGAGGAAGGAAGGGAGGAAAAGGGGGGAAGCTTACCTTGACCTCTGGTGACTTCGTCGGAGAGCAGTCACGGTGAAGACAAGGTGGTGTCCGCGGCTTTATTTCGGGAAAATTGGAGAGAAGGAGAGAGGGAAGAGGCCGATGTCCAGTCTCAAGGG
Source organism: Elaeis guineensis (assembly GCF_000442705.2). Taxonomy (NCBI): domain Eukaryota; kingdom Viridiplantae; phylum Streptophyta; class Magnoliopsida; order Arecales; family Arecaceae; genus Elaeis; species Elaeis guineensis. Next base: position 89,168,769 of record NC_025997.2, read on the forward strand.
AGAAGGGTATTCTTATAGGGAACCCTAGGACTCCGAGGGGTACTAGGAGTTTCGGTCTCGCCCGGATTTCGTCGGAGAAGAAGACTCCTATCGGGAGTCTTCTTCCCGGTTTCCTCTGTTTTTTTTTTCTTTTCGTTTTGGGCTTTGGTCTGCTGGGCTGGGCTTGGTTGGGCTGGGTTTTGGGCTATCACATTCTTCACCCCTAAAAAAAAATTTCATCCTCGAAATTTTTCATACCTGTCACCATTGTATTGGAAGCTTGTACATTCTGTAGAGTAAGCGCATAAACTCTTCTCTGATTTTTAGAAATCTGTCCACCACCCTTATGTTGTCCTTCATGAGTTCTTTGGCCAACTTGATTTTCAGTATTTAGCGAGCAGCTAGCAATTTTATGATCTTTCTGACCACATTTGAAACAAGCACCGGTATTCCAATAGCAATCCTTGTCTGCATGATTTTTGCCACATCTGGAGCAGGCTCACCATCAATCTGTTGAGTCTTATTGTCTACTGCTCCCTTAGCTGATCTTTTGATGTTTTTATTATTCTGCCCTTGTGTATCATTTGATTTTGCTCTCTTTCTTTGCTTTCTTTCCCTTTCCAGGCGTTCTTCATTGACTTCTCTTTCAATTATCAGTGCTTTGTTTACCACATCGGCATAAGTTGTCAATTCATATGGAACCACTTATTTTCGAATTTCAGTTCTCAGTCCCATCTCAAACTTGTGAATACGTTCTTGCTCACCATCCACTAATCTCGGAGCAAATTTTGCTAACTCTGTAAATTTTACTTCATATTCAGTCACACTCATACCCTTTTGCTTCAAATAAATAAACTCTTGCTCTTTCTGGATCTTTATACTCCGAGGAAAATACTGATCATAGAATGCAATCCGAAACCTTTCCCAGGTAAGTATTTCGCCGTCTTGTTCATGCTTGCGCTGTAGTCGCTGACACCAGTTGTATGCTTCTCCTTGTAGTAAATAAGCTGCATATCGAATCTTTTCTTCATCAAGACACTCTTGGACAGCGAAAGCCTTCTCCATCTCCATTATCCAGTTATCAGCCTCCAAAAGTTCAGTAGTCCCCTTGAAAGCTGGAGGAGCAAGCTTTTTAAATTCTGAAATATTGTTCCGTTGTACTGGTTGCTCTCCATGTTGTGGTGGTGGATGCTGATGTTGTTGTGTATCTCGTTGTATCTGCTGTTGTTCAAACATTTGCTGCTGTATTTGTTGTTGCGCTTGTACCATCCTGATTAGGGTCTGCATTAACTGAGCCATATCTGGTTCCTGACGTGCTCTCGAAGCACTCCCATTAGGATCTACGACTCCCTCCTCCTGAGGGGTGCCACTGATCAGATGGGGAGTGCTACCATCCCATGGTTGTGATGTCTCTCTTGCAATTCCTTGAGTAGTTCTTGTCATTCTTCGGGGAGGCATGGTAACCTTGTAGTAGTAAAACCTTATTAGATTCATTTATCTATTTGTTAAAATGGGTTTATTATGATGCTCATACTCTAGCGTCCCAATATTCCTAATGTCTACCCACCTACACTCATATTATGTTAAATTCTATGTGTCATAATTTATCCACTTATGCTCTGATACCATATTAATTATCACGCCCCCGACCCGAGATTATGAATCGAGGGTCATGGCAACCGCCGCATACTTATGAAGAACTCTCTCCATAAGCATGCAAGGCATCTCATCACGATATCAATGCATCACAGCGGAATAAATTCAAATAATTATTATTCAACTGTAATTCAAGTAATTAAATCAAATGTCTTACATCCAATAAAATTTTTCTAAAACAATAGATCTAAGTTCAATGAAGTTGACAATGCTAATCTCGCTTCTAAAAGCTCTGTCCCCATATTTCGTCCCACGCTCGATATTAATTATCTGAATCTGAAAAATGAAAAGAAAGGTAATGAGCTAGACAGCCCAGTAAATAACAAATATCTCAACCAGATAATTCAGATATTATATAATTTTCAAGAATAATGCTGTAAATAAACATAAGAGTATATTTCATGCTGATTTAATACAAATCAAATATTTTCAAATATTCACATATAATATAATCATAAATCCGATTCGATTTAAAACACTCGTAACTCAACAGCCTTGACTATGACCAATGTTTAACCCCCATTGGCGGGGTCCACAGAATACCAACGCACAACCCCCACTGGCAGGGTCCACAAATACCAGTGCACAACCCCCACTGGCAGGGTCCACAGAAACATAGTTAGGCTGAGAGCATAAATTCGATCTATATCAAAATACTTTGTACCATAATATATATCATAATCTTTCACTGAATATGTGCATAAATCGATATACCATAACATTTCAAAAGCACTTTTCTTTAAAAACATAATTTCATAAATCATGCATAATTTCAGAGAATAATTATTTATTTTCAGAATAAATATGAAATATCTTGAGAAGATGATTCATTACTTACCTTTCATGGAGCACTGAATAAACGGATCGACTAACTTCTAGGAGATTCTTCCGTGCCTATTATCCAAAATTATATTTTTACATTAATTTTAATTCAAAATTAAATCTAACAAATCCCAAAATCAAAATCTCGCTTAAAATCAGACTCGTCACTAAACTCGATCAGAATCATCAGATGAAGCCTTCCACTTCGCTAATCCTAGAGGAATACTTTAGAGAGAGAGAAATCCATCAAGAGAGAGAAACAACCTAGAGAGAGAAAATTCTAGAGAGAAAAAGTAGAGAGAAAGTCCAATTTCAGAGAGAGAAAGTCAGGGTTCAGACTGAAAGAAGAGAGAGAAACTCTCTCTCTCATCAATTTCATTTTATTTATTTATTTATTTACTTATATATATATAAATATATATATATATATATTTATTTTTATTATTATTATTATTGTTTTCTTTTCTTTTCTTTTCTTTTCTTTTCTTTTTCTCCTTTTTTTTTTCTTCTTTTTCTTTTCTTTTCTTTTTCTTCTTTTTCTTCTTTTTCTTTTCTTTTCTTTTTCTTCTTTTTCTTCTTTTCTTTTCTTTTTCTTTTTCTTCTTCTTCTCGGCTCTTCCCGTGCTGAAACAGGGGACCCTTGGTCCTCCGGCCTTGATCGGCCGTTCGGGCCGCGACCGCCACGACGGAGGCTGGCGACCGACGGGGGCCACTCCCCCGGTCACGGAGGAGTATGGCCGGCGATCGATTCCGATCGCCGGCACCGAAAAATTCAAGGAAAAGAGACCCAAAAATAGAGTCTCTTTCCTGACTGTAGATCGGCGACACTCATCGCCGGCAGCCTCACACAGGGCATGGGAGGAAGAGGAAGGAAGGGAGGAACAGGAGGGAAGCTTACCTTGACCTCCGGTGACTTCATCGGAGAGCAGTCACGGCGAAGACAAGGTGGTGTCTGCGGCTCTATTTCGGAAAAATCAAAGAGAAGGAGAGAGGAAAGAGGCCGATGTCCGATCTCAAGGGAGAAGGGTATTCTTATAGGGAACCCTAGGACTCCGAGGGGTCCTAGGAGTTTCAGTCTCGCCCGGATTTCGTCGGAGAAGAAGACTCCTATCGGGAGTCTTCTTCCCGGTTTCCTCTGTTTTTTTCTTTTCTTTTCGTTTTGGGCTTTGGTCTGCTGGGCTGGGCTTGGTTGGGCTGGGTTTTGGGCTATCACAGCCAGACATGTATACGACTATGAGAAACTAGCGAGGTTTATCTTTACCATGTCTCTCAGCAGCGGCGATCGTCGACCCATGCTTAGATATCGAGTTCTGCACTCAGATAGATGTAGATCTGATCTATTGTTATATGTATGTATGCAGATTTTATTTTTTGATTTTTTCAGATTTTATATGCAACATATCATGTCATAGATTCTAGAGTAGGTTGATTTATTGATCTGATCATATATATGTTAGATTAATAAGATTAATCTAATTACTTTTCGCTATATTTTATTTTGAAAAATTTTGAAATACATGCATGAAATCACCTATATTTTTCTACACCGGATGGCTTGATGATCAATCCAATCCGAGTACTTGATTATTAAGATCTATTTTAACATATCACATATGAAAGAAATTAAATTTCAAATCTAATATGCAAATATAATCATGACATGATGAACCTAAGCTCTGATACCACTGAAGGAAATGGGCAAGCATTTCATGAATGCATTTTCAAAATTTTTGAAATAAAATACAGAGGAACATAATTAGATTAATCATATTAATTAAACATGTATATAATCTGATCAAAAAATATCAACGCTAGGATCGATGATATGAAATATTATTTATAAAAATCTGAAAATCGAAAACATATAGTTCAAATCTATATGATCAAAGCATTACGGTAGACCATTTCTATGGTAAACTTGAGTTCAAAACTCGATACCTGAGTGTGAATAGCTGATCACCGTAACTGTCAACCATAAATTTGAGATCCTTCTAGTTGCTCGCAGCCACATAGAATGATCGAATTCTACAAGACGTCCACATGAAGCTCTGGCGCTCATCGATCTTTTCGAAAGTGCTAGCTCACGTGGAGACCTTCTTGATGGCTGATCTACATCCCTCTTCTGATCTCACAGACTCTTTCAGATGATGAGAAGGATGTCTAGGTGGAGGAAGATGATGATGGAGGGAAACTAATTTTCTCTCATTTCTCTCTCCCAAACCCTAGACCGAACTCTAGGGTACTCACACCTAGAATGAACCCACGCCCAGAAAGCTTAACGCCCATTTTTTCTTTGGTGAAAACTCTTCTCATGAAAAGCCTTTCTCAGATCTCTCAACACATGCCCAGAACCAAACCTTTTGAAGGTTGGCATCCAACCACTTGGATAAGGGAAGTTACGATGGGATAAGAATTAGTTTTGAACCAAATTCAAACTATACAAACTCGAATTCAAATTCAAGTTGATTTTTAAATCTGAATTTAAATCAATCTTATCCCAATCTCTAGGGTGTTGAGAAGGGGTGAGAACCATTCAATAATATAGTTGGTGCTAGGGTTTGGTCCAATCCAATTGGACTCTTGGGTCTTCAAAATTTGGTCTCAAACCAAATCTTATTTGGTCAGTCTCTATTGAATGATTGAACCTAATCTAATTAAGTATCAAACCAACTTGATTAAATTCTAATCCAATCAAAAATTAATCGAGCCCATATTTTGATCAAATCAGGAATCAATCTTTCATAGCGATTAGGTCATCTCATAACCTAATTGGGTCAGACCTAACTGAATCAAATTCAATTAGACTTAATTCAAATCTCAATGCTCAATCAAATTAAGCTTATCAATAATCTAATTACTAATTAATCCTCTTATAATTTTTTAATCCTTAGCGAATTATTTCTTTGCAACTTTTGTATAAGGTTAATCATCAATCATATTAATAATTATACCCTTAAACGATTCTCAATCATTGATCAGCCATCTGATCAGACAAAAATTTTTTTTATGTGTGACCCCATATGTTCGAACCTAAGCTAGTAGCATAAGAATAAATTTTTGTACTAGTCAAAGTGATCATCTAACAATGATACCCAACATCTGGGTAAGCCGAATAATTGTAAAGCAACATTCAAGAATCCTTAGCATATGGTTACCGTATAATTCATCTCTTTGACCCTTTGTGTCCAGGATGACTTCAGAGTTAAACTGTCAACTCTTAACTAGTACATTCATAATGTGTCTCAACCTCATAAATCCTGTGACTCTTCACAAGGATTATCTTGACTAAAGTTTTGCTGAATTGAAATACAATGAAGTAATAACTCCTGAAACCAAGAGCGATCAATCCCATCTTAACTTACACACCGACCTTGCAAGTACTTGACTGTGTCCAGAAATCTTCCATCACTGAATTAAGAATTCAGATAGTCTGGCATCGAAGCATAATGAGTTTCTTGTAAGACATCATGGTGATCTCAGATAGAGGGACACTTATACCCATATTCTTCGCAAGCTACTCCTGATAGCAGAGTGCTCTAAGATGGATCACGTTTAGTAAAATGTACTCTTATATTCCATCTGTATGTCATACTAGTATTTTTACACCCTTTGGTTAGGAGGACAACCAATCGATATAGTACACAACGACCTACATTTGATGAATGTTATCGTCTTAGTTAATAACATATCGTTTGGTGGTGAACTAGTTTAAGAACTACACGATAAATCTTTTTTTATCGATTGGAAGTAGTTCTAAGAACTTCATATAATACTGGAATTCAATAAAAAAGATGCATAATTTATGATGAAAATATCAAATAATTTTTATTAATAAATAATTCAAATACAATTTACAATGAACTCAATCATCAATAGATTGATAATTAATTTTAGGATATATTTTTTAATAATTCAAATCTAGAAACAGTGGATCATCTACTTCTTCAGTGTCCATACTCGAGAAAGGTTTAGTCGACTCTCTTAAGAAATCTTCAACTAAAGGATCTCCCACAATCACAAACCACTCTATGGTGTTCATGGAGACTAGAAGAACCTATAAGCATAGTGCAAGAATAGCTAGATATACTGTTGGGCATCGGTTTATGGACTTTGTGGAAAGAAAGAAATAAAAGATGCTTCCAATATCATGCATATTTACCAAAGTCTACCGCAACACAAACCGTCAGGCTTTACATTTACTGGTCCGAACACTTGGGGCAGACTCTTCTTCTGAGCAGCAAATCAGTAATTGCATGCGTGAGTTTCTGTGACAAAACCAGAAAAATGCATAGTCTGAAAGATCTGCAAATGCTTCTTGATATGTTGAAAACCAAGACTTGCACAACAGCATGGGAAGAATAGAGATTTCCAAAAGAAAAATAATCAGCCTATTTTGTTTTCTGTAGGTGTTACTAGTGATCAATTAATCACTAAAACTGATATATATATATATATATATATATATATATGTTTGTACAGTAACTATTTTCTAATCTAATATACCAACTGCTGAGTTTGGTTTTCCCTAACTCTTTTGCATCAAAGAAAGAAAAAAGAAATCCTGCAATTATATCAAGCTCGAAATATTGTAAATCAAGAAATTGACAAGTATCAAGTTTGTGAACAAGATTTAAATTGCAAATGCAAATCACAACATGTAGCATATCCAATCATGATGCTTAGTTTAAGCTGCAAAAGGATTCTATATTTATAGATTTTTCTAATCCAAAGGGCGAAATCAAAGAAGATACAAACCCATACGATTGTTAATAAACTCTTGAGAAATTATATAATATATCTACTTACCCCTGCAAAGCTCGATGGAGGAATGCTGGATTTCCAGGATCCAGAGGAAGTCTTCTTAGAGCACCTAAAGCACCATATTCCAAATTATTCCGAAGAATAGATTGCAAATATAAGAACCAGATATCAATTTCTATATATCAATAAACTAATTGTAATGAATATAAGAAATAACAAAACCAACGCTGATCCCAATCCTAGAAGAAAAAGGTAGGTGTTGGTGTTAAGTATGTCAAGCAATGAAATGGATCTAAAGTTGATATTCAAGAATGTAGGGCATCCCTTGCCGATTGAAGTTAAACAAAAAGATTTTTTGAATTAAAATCCAATAAAACCTAAAAGATTAAGTGCCCTACAAGCCAATCACAAGGGTTATGTGATGGGACTTATTCATATATTCTTCCAATTCATGTAAAGACATTTGTTTTTGATAGAAATAAAAATGAGATATTTTTGATTCATCATTTCAGTTGCATCTTTTTATACTAAGGATTATGATGAATCTCATGGATTAGGATAATGATTTTAGAGGATATGAATGAGTCATACCTGTGAGATCTAAAATCTTAAAATTCTAATCTTAAATATTTCTGGTCGAAAGAATATTGAGTCGGGGATCAATATTCGGAAAGACTGGCACATCCTTTGTATACTCGATAGAGAGGGTGGCTGATCTCACAAGCCACTTATGTAGGGACACTAATACAAAGGTGTGGGTGCTCATTAAGGAATGAGTTCACTAAATTAACCCGTCAATAGAAAATATCTTTGTTGGGAATAGTATCCCAAAGCCAATCGTCAGACTGTTGACGGTTGTGCTCTTTCTGTATTAGTACATGAATTATAAATAAATTAAAGTTATTTTGGCATTTTTTCATCACAAATATTTTATCTTCTAATGAACTCCTGTGTTGTGGTGAAGTGCTTAGGACTATTTAGACTCGACAAAGGAGGATTTGACGCTTAGCCCTTAAACCTGTTCGCGATCAAATGATACGTTGTTACCAAGGACGACAACATTTATCGAGCATAGGTCGTTGTGTGCCATATAGGTTGGTTGTCCTCATAACCAAGGAGTGTGGAGACACTGGTATGGCATACAGGTGAGATGTAATGGTACATCTGCACTGAACGTGACCGACTCCGGAGCTATTTTTGCTGTCAAGATTTACTCCGATGGGATATGGATATAAATGTCCCTCCGACCTGAGACCGCCAAGGTGACTTGCAATCAACTCACTGCACTTAGGCACTGGACTACCTAAATTTCTAATTCAGTGACGGAAGATTGCTGGGTGTAGTCAAGTACTTGACTTGTCGGTGCATGTGTCAAGATGGGATTGACCACTCCAGTTTAGGAGCTATGTACAGTCGTGTTTCAATTTAGCAAAATCTTGGCCAGGGTAGTCCTAGTGAGAAGTCACAGGACTAATTGAGTTGAACACGATTCGGATGATCTCATCAGGGTTGACAGTTTAACCCTGAGTCATCCTAAACACAGGGGTCAAAAGGGATGAATTATACGGTAACCATATTCACATAGGTTTTGAATGTTGTGATTGCGAATATTCGACCTATCCGGTCATTGGGTACCATTACTAGATGGTCACTTCGATTAGTACAGGAATTGGTTCCTGTGCTATCGGTTTAGGTTCGAACTTGCAGGGTCACACACATTAGAGGTTCCTTTTTGATCTGATGGCTGATTATGAGTCTTATGTGTCTGGGACTCTATGATTGAGAATTAGGATTCTCTGATCATGAGTTCCACACATTTTGGATACCGGGGTCAAAATTTTGAATTTTAAATTTTAAATTTGAAATTTGAACTCTTTGATCAGGGTTTCATATCGATGGTCTCTGATACCTAATTGGCCATCGAATTTGGACTCAATATTTATGAGAGCTTTAATTAGTGATTTGATCGCTAATTAACTCAATTTGATTGAGTAATTATTTTTAGATCAAGTCCAATTGAATTGGATTCAGTTTGGATTGACCCGATTAGGTTAAGTGTTGATCTAATCGCTAAGGTGGTTTAGTCCCTGATTTGATCAGGGGTTAGGCTTAGTTAATTTCTGATTTGATTAGGATTTTATTGAGCCTAATTAAGTCTAATTATATCGGATTTAATCTGGTCTAATTGTGCTTAACCTATTTTAATTAGGTTGGCTCAATTTGAATCAAACCACCTTGTTTTAAATTTCCTGCGCCACCCAACTTCCTTGCGCCCATTTGAATTCACGAGAAGAAATTTTCTTGTGAATTTTCTCCCACGCAAAGCTCTCTCACGCCCATGTTTCTGTGCGCCAATTATTTGGATTAACTTGGTTTGTTACCCATCCAAATTCAAAGGGGTTTTGAATTTGAATGGATAACCAAATAACCATGCACCAACTTATCCTCTTTTGTGCGCCCCATATTCCACATGAGAAATAGTTTCTCGTGAAAGTCTCCATGCACAAAAAAAAAGGCCACGCCATCTCTTCTTTCTCGTACAAATGGATGAGGATAAGATAGGTTGACACTTGAATTCAAATTTGATTTGAATTTAAGTGAGCAACCACTTCTTCTTATCCACTCACACGCTTTCAACATCTCTTGCGATGTTTTATAAAATGAGAAAGGGAGGGGGCGTGGGCAAAGAAAGAAAGAAGAGATAAGGGGCGTGGGGAGGTTCTGAAAAAATTTTGAAGTGTTCAAAATTTATCGAGAGGAGAGAAAAAGAAGAGATAAGGGGTGTGGGGAGGTTCTGGAAAAATTTTGAAGTGTTCAAAATTTATCGAGAGGAGAGAAAAAGGTGAGAGAAGTGGGCGCAGGGTTTTTGGTGTGTACCCTAGGATTTCTACCTAGGGTTCGGGAAGTGAGATTGGTGTGCCATGAGTGTCGTGAGTCCACCAAATTTCAGGAAGAGATTCATCAGCCTCTCAACCAACTGTGCAGATGAACCGAAGCATCCGAGGAGTCGGCACACATCGATCGAAGGAGTTCGATCAATATCAACCATCAAAAGGGTGAAATCACGAACTAGCATTCGTGAGGAGCCGATCAGACGGGAGCTTCGTGTGGATGATCCACAGAGGTCAGATACTAGTGTGGCTGTGACGTGATGATCAGAGCCCTCCGACGGTGATCAGATTGCGGTGATCGACTACCCGCAAAAGATGATGTGTTCTGAACACAGTACAGTAAAATATTTACTGTTTCAAATTAAATTTTAAATTTAAATGCATGCTGTTGTATCATATTTAAATCCTAGTGTAGGGTTAATTAGTATTAATTAGTGAGATTAATTAATAATTTCACTATTAAATAGTAATTTTGAAAAAGTTTTAAAATTATCATTTTGCCCCTACACTAAATTTTCACTTCAAAGGTATCAGAGCATAGTTCTAGAATATGATATACATATGCATGCGTAGATTAAGGTGTAATCTATAAGTTTAAATTTGAAATTTAAAATTTAAAATTTGAAATTTAAAATTTGTTAGAAGTTTCAAATTTGAAATTCAAAATTTGAAATTTGAAATTTGAAATTTGTTTGAAATTTAAAATTTGAAATTTAAAATTTAAAATTTAAAATTTAAAATTCAAAATTTAAAATTTAAAGATTAGAAATTCAAAATTTGAAATTTGGTTGAAATCTCAAATTTGAAATTTGAAATTTGAAATTTGAAATTCAAAATTTAAAATTTGAAATTGGTATATTTAGATATACTTGATCCAAGTAGCAAGTAATCTAATTGGATTGGTTGCCATGGCCGTCCGGTCATAAGAGAAAAATAGGGTTTAAAGGTCCTCTCTTCCCATTCGATGGGGTCTCCTATGGTGGTAGGGGTGCCGATGCAATTATATCCCATACCGATGAAGCAGCAAAAGGACTTAATTATAAAATTTATCATGAATGTGTTAGATTAGATCTAAAAAAAATTCATGATTTATTTTGAGTTATTTTCTATTATGAAATGAGCAATAGGATTGCTGTTTATGAATTGTGCTGATCCGTTTGTGAAATGAATCAACACATTTGGTGAACAGAAAATAAAATCTTTCAAAATTTAAAAATTATTTTCGAAATGCCAAACTCTGACCCATCAACCTAAGTACTTAATTAAAAGAATTAAGTATTGTCTAGTAGGTCTAGAATTGTGAATTAAGACCTAAGACAATTGCATAAATTTGTGGGTCAATGGGTTAGATGAATTAGGTCCATAATTGGGTTAGACCTAAGGTTAGCTTAAAAAATAGACTAAATGGAGTAATTGGTCAAATCTAATCAAAAATTGAATTAGATTAGGTCAAGGATACTCTAGACTCAACTTCAATAGTTGTAGTTGAATGGGTCCATGTCTTTAACTAGACCAAGATGGACTTAATTCATGGCTACGCGGTGGAGCCCTATTTACTAAGTTGATCAAAATTAAAACTAATGAACCGGTTGGTGTCTAAGATAAGTTTGGCAGTTTTGGCCAGTGGTTCTTAAGCGGGAGCTACTCGCATTGATTCGATCATTGACGAGTTAATGGCAAATCCTCACCACTGATCTCACTTACCTAGCCAATCTGGTAAGTTAGATTTTGATTAGATCACATGGTGATTAGAGCTCACCCATGTCATTAGGTAAATCAGTGTGACTGATTTAGGTGCTCCTAATGCCAGCTTTAATTAAATCTTTTTTAATCTGACTTGGTGAAGTCAGTGGAAGGATTGAAATTGGCTGGATGATTTTTTCTCTACTATCCTTTAATAAAATCCTCAAAAATTATTAGGTCCCTAAAATGATTAAGTTATAATGATAACTAACTCAATGCCTCCCATTAAGTGAGTGATAATGAGTCCATTAGTTCAATGATCAATGGAGGCCCAAAGGCCTGGTGCTCGTTGGCTAATGGAATTATCATTCATAATATGATAATTTGGTTGAGTCTTTCTGATGGTAGTTAGGTTGGCCGGCCAAAGTCGGGCCTGATCATTTATTAGTCTGATTCATCAAATTAAGTCATGTTAATGGTTGGACCTAACCAGATCTTTTCAGTGGAGGCCAAAGCCTACTGATTAGGTTCTGGGGCAAAATTAATTACTAGAAGTTGTTTAGAGAAACAACTGGTTAAGAACCTACCCATAGATGCACATGGGTTGACCAACCAAAGTTGGACTCGTGTGTAGTCTGTGTGGATTCTAGTACCCATTAAGGAATTAAAGTAATTCCTCGAATTGGAGGTTGAGGCAACCAATTAGTAAAAATATTGGGAAAAACTTTAGACTAAAGTCTAAGTCTTTAGTATTAATTTATATACTAATAGAGGTCTGATTTTTTTTTATACAGCTATGGCCACTATCCTGTCGCTCCGGTCATTATTAGATAATGACAAGCTCATGGGACCTAATTTCGATAGCTGAAATCAAAAATTGAAAATCGTCCTTGAGCATGAGTGGATCCTTTATGTAGTAACGGATCCAGCACCTGAGGAGCCAGCTCCGAATGCTAGTAAAGCGATCCGAGACACTTACCAGAAGTGGCTCAATGACCGCACCACCGTTCGATGTATTATGCTGGCAGCAATGAATGACGAGTTCAGCCGCAGGTTTGAGAATGCCCAGCCACAGGAGATGCTTCAAATGTTGAACGACTCCTTTGGCATGCCTGACGACGTTGAAAGGCACAAAATTAGTTGTGCCATTTTCAATGCTCGGATGAGGGATGGGGCCTCAGTCACTGATCATGTACTGTACATGATCGAGATGATTGAGCGCCTGAGCAAATTGGATTTTTCTCTGCACGAGCAGCTCGGTAAGGATGCGATCCTTAATTCCTTGCCCAAGTCTTTCCTCCTATTCCTTACTCATTTTCGAATGACAAAGCTGTAGTAAACTACCACGGGTTGTTGGGGTTGCTGCAGAACTTTGAGAAGGATCACCAGCTCCATAAGGAGTCGGTGAATGTAGTGGGAGGGTCTTCTTCTCGTCGTCGACCCTTTGGGAAGGAGAAGAAGAACAAGAAGAAGAAGAATAAGAAGGTGCAGCCTCATGCTGGGACGGTTGCACAGGGTCAGACCAAGAAGTGCAAGCCCGATCAGAGCTAGGCGGAGTGCTTCTTTTGCAAGAAGCAGGGGCATTGGAAGAGGAACTATCCTCAATATATTGCCTCCCTGGATCCGAACAGGTCGAAGAAGAAGCAAGGTAATTATATGATAACTCCTTGCAACTTTTCTATTTGTGATACTACTGCCTGGGTATTGGATACCGAAAGCCCTTATCATATTTGTAATTCGATGCAGGGTCTGCAGGTCAGTAGGAGATTTGATGAAGACGAGAGGTTCCTGAACGTTGGAGATGGAAGCAAAGTTCCAGTTCTAGCTTTAGGAATCATGAGTCTTGTAATCAATTATCGTAATGTAATTCTGAGTGAATGTCATCATTGTCTAAGCTTTTTATTAAATATTATTTCTATAGGCCTTTTGGCCATGTACGGTTATGATTTTTTAATAAAAAAAAATATTTGCAATATTATTTTGAATGATGTTACAATGTTTGTTGGATAATTAAATAATAGAATTTACTTACTATCACAGCCTGTTAATGTGGTTCAAAACTTCGGTAAACGCCCTAGAATAGATAATGTGTCAGAAGTCTACCATTGGCACTGTAGGCTAGGTTATATCAATAAGAACAGGATAAACAGGTTGGCTCAAGAAGGAATTCTTGAACTTGGTGATTGTGAATCACTTCCAACCTGTGAGTCTTGTCTTCTTGGAAAGATGACCAAGTCACCTTTTACTGGAAAAGGTGAGCGAGCCAGTGAACTCTTGGGTCTGGTACATTCTGATGTATGTGGACCTATGAGCTCAAGTGCAAGAGGTGGATATTTCTACTTCATAACCTTCACAGATGACCTATCGAGGTATGGGTATGTCTACTTAATGAAGCATAATTCAAACTATTTCGAAATAAGGTAGAAAAACAAACTGGGAAGTGTATTAAAATTCTTCGATCTGATCGAGGAGGTGAATATCTTTCCAATGAGTTTCTGACGTATCTAGGGGAGAATGGGATTCTCTCTCAGTGGACTCCTCCTGAAACACCACAGCATAATGGTGTGTCTGAAAGGAGGAATCGGACCTTATTGGACATGGTTCGATCCATGATGGGGTTTGCTGGTCTGCCGATCTTCCTCTAGGGATATGCGCCCGAATCGGCTTGTTACCTTCTAAATAGAGTTCCGAGTAAGTCTGTAGCTAAAATGCCATATGAGATATGGATAGGACGTAAGCCAGTACTCTCGCACCTTAGGATTTGGGGGTGTTCGGCTTATGTTAAACGTTTAATTACAGACAAGCTTGGACCTAGGTCTGACAAGTGTAATTTTATAGGGTACCCAAAAGAGACCAAAGGGTATTATTTCTACCTTGCTGATGAGCAAAAGGTGTTTGTCAGCCTTAAGGCAATCTTTTTAGAAAAGGAGTTCCTTAGTGAAGGAACTGTTGCCTCTAAGGTCGAACTTGACAAAGTTCGACAGGTGAAAAAACCGACACATGTTACTGAACCTGAACTGGATTTGATTAAATCAGATCCGGAGCCCATTGATTATGCACCCTTAAGGCGGTCTGGTAGAGTACCACATCAACCGGACAGATACTATGGTTTCTTGGTCTGGGATGGCGATCCTGTTGAACTTGATGAAAATGATGAGGATCTGATCACCTACATGGATGCAATGCAGAGACCTGACTCTGAGAAATGGCTAGAGGCCATGAAATCTGAAATGGAGTCCATGAAGGTCAACGATGTGTGAACATTGGTTGACTCATCCGAAAGAGTGAAACCCATAGGGTGTAAGTGGGTCTTCAAGAGGAAGAGGGGTGTAGACGGAAAGGTGGAGACCTATAAAGCCCATCTGGTTGCCAAGGGGTATCATCAACGTTATGGTATAGACTATGACGAGATATTTTCTCCTGTGGCAATGCTCAAATCCATTCGGATTATACTTGCGATAGCTGCCCATCTAGACTATAAAATCTGGCAGATGGATGTGCAGACAGCTTTCCTAAATGGAGAGCTGGACGAAGAGGTATATATGATACAATCTGAAGGGTTCACATCCACAGATGAGTCTAAGGTATGCAAGCTACAAAGGTCCATTTATGGACTTAAGCAGGCATCTCAGAGTTGGAACATACATTTTGATAGGACGATTAAAACGTATGGCTTCGTTAAGAAGGGAGAAGAGCCCTGTATTTATAAGTGGGCTAATGGTCCTGTAGTAGTATTTCTTGTATTGTATGTGGATGACATTCTCTTAATCGAAAATGATGTCCCTGCATTACAGAGAATAAAGATTTGGCTATCGTCACAGTTCTCCATGAAGGATCTGGGAGAAGCTTCCTACATCCTAGGGATGAGGATCTATAGGGATAGATCCAAAAGGTTGCTTGGCTTATCCCAGTCCACGTACATTGATACTATACTAAAAAGGTACAATATGGAGAATTTCAAGAAAGGCTATCTACTGATAGGCCATGGAATTTCTCTCTCGAAAAGGGATTGTCCGACAACACCTCAAGAGAGAGAGCGTATGGGTAGGATTCCATATGCTTCAGTAGTGGGATCTATCATATATGCCATGACATGTACACGACCAGATGTGGCATACTCAATAGGAGTAGTGAGTAGATACCAATCTGATCCAGGGGAGAATCACTGGAAGGTTGTTAAAACTATCCTGAAGTATTTAAGAAATACTAAGGACCAGTGGCTTGTATATGGTGAATCGGACTTAAGACTTATAGGGTTTACAGACTCTAGTTTTCAGTCTGATCGCGATGACAGCAAGAGTGTGTTAGGATTTATTTTTACCCTTAATGGTGGGGCTGTCTGCTGGAAGAGTTCCAAGCAGCACACTGTGGCTGATTCAGTATGCGAGGTGGAGTATATTGCTGCATCAGATGCTGCCAAAGAAGCGGTGTGGCTGAGAAAATTCATCACCGAGATCGGAGTCGCACCCTTTCTTGTTGGTCTAGTTTTGCTCTACTGTGATAGCTCTGGAGCCATTGCTCAGGCGAAGGAACCGAAGGCACACCAGCGGATGAAGCATATTCTGTGCTGCTACCATCTCATCTGAGAGATCGTGGATCGAGGTGACGTCGACCTTCAGAAGATCGACGGAAAGGAGAACCTAGCCGACCCATTCACTAAAGCCATTGCGGTGAAGGAGTTCAACGACTATAAGTCGAAGATGGGTATTAGATACTGCACCGATTGGCTTTAGGCCAAGTGGGAGATTATTGGGAATAGTGTCCCAAAGCCAATCATCAGACTGTTGACGGTTGTGCTCCTTCTGTATTAGTACATGAATTATAAATAAATAAAAGTTATTTTGGCATTTTTTCATCATGAATGTTTCATCTTCTAAGGACTATTTAGACTCGATAAAGGAGGATTTGTCGCTTAGTCCTTAAACCTGTTCATGACCAAATGATACGTTGTTACCAAGGACGACAACGTTTATCGAGCATAGGTCAGTGTGTGCCAAATAGGTTGGTTGTCCTCATAACCAAGGAGTGTGTAGACATTGGTATGGCATACAGATGAGATGTAATGGTACATCTGCACTGAACGTGATCGACTCCAGAGCTATTTCTGCTGTCAAGATTTGCTCCGATGGGATATGGGTATAAATGTCCCTCCGACCTGAGATCGCCACGGTGACTTGCAAGCAACTCACTGCACTTAGGCTATGGACTACCTGAATTTCTAATTCAGTGATGGAAGGCTGCTGGGTGTAGTCAAGTACTTGACTTGTCGGTGCATGTATCAAGATGGGATTGACCACTCCAGTTTAGGAGCTATGTACAGTCGTGTTTCAATTTAGCAAAACCTTGGCCAGGGTAGTCCTAGTGAGGAGTTATAGGACTAATTGAGTTGAGCACGATTCGGATGATCTCATCAGGGTTGACAGTTTAACCCTGAGTCGTCCTAAACACAGGGGTCAAAAGGGATGAATTATACGGTAACCATATTCATGTAGGTTCTAAATATTGCGATTGTGACTATTCGACCTATCCGATCGTCGGGTACCATTGCTAAATGGTCACTTCGATTAGTACAGAAATTGGTTCCTGTGCTACCGGCTTAGGTTCGAACCTGTGGGGTCACACACATTAGAGGTTCCTTTCTGATCTGATGGCTGATTATGAGTCTTATGTGTCTGGGACTCTATGATTGAGAATTAGGATTCTCTGATCATGAGTTCCATACATTTTGGGTACCGGGGTCAAAATTTTAAATTTCAAATTTTGAATTTGAAATTTGAACTCTTTGATCAGGGTTTCATATCGATGGTCTCTGATGCCTAATTGCCCATCGGATTTGGACTCAATATTTATGAGAGGTTTAATTAGTGATTTGATCACTAATAAACTCAATTTGATTGAGTAATTATTTTTAGATCAAGTCCAATTGAATTGGATTCAGTTTGGATTGACCCGATTAGGTTAAGTGTTGATCTAATCACTAAGGTGGTTTAGTCCCTGATTTGATCAGGGGTTAGGCTTAGTTAATTCCTGATTTGATTAGGATTTTATTGAGCCTAATTAAGCCTAATTATGTTGGGTTTAATCTGGTCTAATTATGCTTAACCTATTTTAATTAGGTTGGCTCAATTTGAATCAAACAACCTTATTTTAAATTTTCTGCGCCACCCAACTTCCTTGCCCCCATTTGAATTCACGAGAAAAAATTTTCTCATGAATTTTCTCCCACGCAAAGCTCTCTCACGCCCATGTTTCTGTGCGCCAATTATTTGGATTAACTTGGTTTGTTACCCATCCAAATTCAAAGGGATTTTAAATTTGAATGGATAACCAAATAATCATGCGCCAGCTTATCCTCTTTTGTGTGCCCCATATTCTACACGAGAAATGGTTTCTCGTGAAAGTCTCGACGCACAAAAAAAAAGGCCACGCCATCTCTTCTTTCTCGCACAAGTGGATGAGGATAAGATTGGTTGACACTTGAATTCAAATTTGATTTGAATTTAAGTGAGCAACCACCTCTTCTTATCCACTTACACGCTTTCAACATCTCTTGCGATGTTTTATAAAATGAGAAAGGGAGGGGGCGTGGGCAAAGAAAGAAAGAAGAGATAAGGGGCGTGGGGAGGTTCTGGAAAAATTTTGAAGTATTCAAAATTTATCGAGAGGAGAGAAAAAGAAGAGATAAGGGGTGTGGGGAGGTTCTGAAAAAATTTTGAAGTGTTCAAAATTTACCGAGAGGAGAGAAAAAGGAGAGAGAAGTGGGCGCAGGATTTTTGGTGTGTACCCTAGGATTTCTACCTAGGATTCGGGAAGTGAGATTGGTGTGCCACGCGTGTCGTGCGTCTACCAAATTTTAGGAAGAGATTCATCAGCCTCTCAACCAACCGTGCAGATGATCCGGAGCATCTGAGGAGTCGGCACACATCGATCGAAAGAGTTCGATCAACATCAGCCATCAAAAGGGTGAAATCATGAACTAGCATTCGTGAGGAGCCGATCAGATGGGAGCTTCATATGGATGATCCACAGAGGTCAGATACTAGTGTGGCTACGATGTGATGATCAGAGCCCCCCGACGGTGATCAGATTGCGGTGATCGACTACCCGCAAAAGGTGATGTGTTCTGAACACAGTACAGTAAAATATTTACTGTTTCAAATTTAAATTTTAAATTTAAATGCATGCTGTTGTATCATATTTAGATCCTAGTGTAGGGTTAATTAGTATTAATTAATGAGATTAATTAATAATTTTACTGGAAAATAGTAATTTTGAAAAAGTTTTAAAATTACCGTTTTGCCCCTGTACTGAATTTTCACTTCAAATGATATCAGAGCATGGTTCTAGAATATGATATACATATGCATGCGTAGATTAAGGTGTAATCTATAAGTTTAAATTTAAAATTCAAAATTTAAAATTTGAAATTTGAAATTTGTTAGAAGTTTCAAATTTGAAATTCAAAATTTGAAATTTGAAATTTGAAATTTGTTTGAAATTTGAAATTTGAAATTTAAAATTTAAAATTCAAAATTTAAAATTCAAAGATTAGAAATTCAAAATTTGAAATTTGGTTGAAATCTCAAATTTGAAATTTGAAATTTGAAATTTAAAATTTGAAATTCAAAATTTAAAATTTGAAATTGGTATATTTAGATATACTTGATCCAAGTAGCAACTAATCTAATTGGGTTGGTTGCCATGGCCGTCCGATCATAGGAGAAAAGTAGGGTTTAAAGACCCTCTCTTCCCATTCGATGGGGTCTCCTATGGCGGTAGGGGTGCCGATGCAAATATATCCCATGCCGATGAAGCAGTGAAAGGACTTAATTATAAAATTTATCATGAATGTGTTAGATTAGATCTAAAAAAAAATTCATGATTTATTTTGAGTTATTTTCTATTATGAAATGAGCAATAGGATTGCTGTTTATGAATTGTGCTAATCCGTTTGTGAAATGAATCAACACATTTGGTGAACAGAAAATAAAATCTTTCAAAATTTAAAAATTATTTTCGAAATGCCAAACTCTGACCCATCAGCCTAAGTACTTAATTAAAAGAATTAAGTATTGTCTAGTAGGTCTAGAATTGTGAATTAAGACCTAAGATAATTGCATAAACTTGTGGGTCAATGGGTTAGATGAATTAGGTCCATAATTGGGTTAGACCTAAGGTTAGCTTAAAAAATGGACTAAATAGAGTAATTGGTCAAATCTAATCAAAAGTTGAATTAGATTAGGTCAAGGATACTCTAGACTCAACTTCAATAGTTGTAGTTGAATGGGTCCATGTCTTTAACTAGACCAAGATGGACTTAATTCATGGCTACGAGGTGGAGCCCTATTTACTAAGTTTGATCAAAATTAAAACTAATGAACCGGTTGGTGTCTAAGGTAAGTTCGACAGTTTTGACCAGTGGTTCTTAAGCGGGAGCTACTCGCATTGATTCGATCATTGACGAGTTAATGGCAAATCCCCACCACTGATCTCACTTACCTAGCCAATCTGGTAAGTTAGATTTTGATTAGATCACTTGGTGATTAGAGCTCACCCATGTCATTAGGTAAATCAGTGTGACTGATTTAGGTGCTCCTAATGCCAGCTTTAATTAAATCCTTTTTAATCTGACTTGGTGAAGTCAGTGGGAGGATTGAAATTGGCTGGATGATTTTTTCTCTACTATCCTTTAATAAAATCCTCAAAAATTATTAGGTCCCTAAAATGATTAAGTTATAATGATAACTAACTCAATACCTCCCATTAAGTGAGTGATAATGAGTCCATTAGTTCAATGATCATTGGAGGCCCAAAGGCGTGATGCTCGTTGGCTAATGGAATTATCATTCATAATATGATAATTTGGTTGAGTCTTTCTGATGGTAGTTAGGTTGGCCGGCCAAAGTCGGGCCTGATCATTTATTAGTCTGATTCACCAAATTAAGTCATGTTAATGGTTGGACCTAACCAGATCTTTTCAGTGGAGGCCAAAGCCTACTGATTAGGTTCTGGGGCAAAATCAATTACTAGAAGTTGTTTAGAGAAACAACTGGTTAAGAACCTACCCATAGATGCACATGGGTTGACCAACCAAAGTTGGGCTCGTGTGTAGTCTGTGTAGATTCTAGTACCCATTAAGGAATTAAAGTAATTTTTCGAATTGGAGGTTGAGGCAACCAGTTCGTAAAAATATTGGAAAAAACTTTAGACTAAAGTCTAAGTCTTTAGTATTAATTTATATACTAATAGAGGTCTGATTTTTTTTTTATACAGCTATGGCCACTATCCTATCACTCCGATCATTATTAGATAATGACAAGCTCATGGGACCTAATTTCGATAGCTGAAATCAAAAATTGAAAATCGTCCTTGAGCATGAGTGGATCCTTTATGTAGTAACGGATCCAGCACCTGAGGAGCCAGCTCCGAATGCTAGTAAAGCAATCCGAGACACTTACCAGAAGTGGCTCAATGACCGCACCACCGTTCGATGTATTATGCTGGCAGCAATGAATGACGAGTTCAGCCGCAGGTTTGAGAATGCCCAGCCACAGGAGATGCTTCAAATGTTGAATGACTCCTTTGGCATGCCTGACGACGTTGAAAGGCACAAAATTAGTTGTGCCATTTTCAATGCTCGGATGAGAGATGGGGCCTCAGTCACTGATCATGTACTGTACATGATCGAGATGATTGAGCGCCTGAGCAAATTGGATTTTCCTCTGCACGAGCAGCTCGGTAAGGATGCGATCCTTAATTCCTTGCCTAAGTCTTTCCTCCCATTCCTTACTCATTTTCGAATGACAAAGCCTGTAGTAAACTACCACGGGTTGTTGGGGTTGCTGCAGAACTTTGAGAAGGATCACCAGCTCCATAAGAAGTCGGTGAATGTAGTGGGAGGGTCTTCTTCTCATCGTCGACCCTTTGGGAAGGGGAAGAAGAACAAGAAGAAGAAGAACAAGAAGGTGCAGCCTCATGCTGGGATGGTTGCACAGGGTCAGACCAAGAAGCGCAAGCCCGACCAGAGCCAGGCAGAGTGCTTCTTTTGCAAGAAGCAGGGGCATTGGAAGAGGAACTGTCCTCAATATATTGCCTCCCTGGATCCGAACAGGCCGAAGAAGAAGCAAGGTAATTATATGATAACTCCTTGCAATTTTTCCATTTGTGATACTACTGCCTGGGTATTGGATACCGGAAGCCCTTATCATATTTGTAATTCGATGTAGGGTCTGCAGGTCAGTAGGAGATTTGATGAAGATGAGAGGTTCCTGAACGTTGGAAATGGAAGCAAAGTTCCAGTTCTAGCTTTAGGAATCATGAGTCTTGTAATCAATTCTCGTAATGTAATTCTGAGTGAATGTCACCATTGTCTAAGCTTTTTATTAAATATTATTTCTATAGGCCTTTTGGCCATGTACGGTTATGATTTTTTAATAAAAAAAAATATTTGCAATATCATTTTGAATGATGTTACAATGTTTGTTGGACAATTAAATAATAGAATTTACTTACTATCACAGCCTGTTAATGTGGTTCAAAATTTTGGTAAACGCCCTAGAATAGATAATGTGTCAGAAGTCTACCTTTGGCACTGTAGGCTAGGTCATATCAATAAGAACAACATAAACAGGTTGGCTCAAGAAGGAATTCTTGAACTTGGTGATTGTGAATCACTTCCAACCTGTGAGTCTTGTCTTCTTGGAAAGATGACCAAGTCACCTTTTACTGGAAAAGGTGAGCGAGCCAGTGAACTCTTGGGTCTGGTACATTCTGATGTATGTGGACCTATGAGCTCAAGTGCAAGTGGTGGATATTTCTACTTCATAACCTTCACAGATGACCTATCGAGGTATGGGTATGTCTACTTAATGAAGCATAAGTCGGAGTCATTTGAAATATTCAAACTATTCCGAAATAAGGTAGAAAAATAAACTGGGAAGTGTATTAAATTTTTTTGATCTGATCGAGGAGGTGAATACCTTTCTAATGAGTTTCTGACGTATCTAGGGGAGAATGGGATTCTCTCTCAGTGGACTCCTCCTGAAACACCACAGCATAATGGTGTATCTGAAAAGAGGAATCGGACCTTATTGGACATGGTTCGATCCATGATGGGGTTTGCTGGTCTGCCGATCTTCCTCTAGGGATATGCGCTCGAATCGGCTTGTTACCTTCTAAATAGAGTTTCGAGTAAGTCTGTAGCCAAAATGCCATACGAGATATGGATAGGACGTAAGCCAGTACTCTCGCACCTTAGGATTTGGGGGTGTTCGGCTTATGTTAAACGTTTAATTACAGACAAGCTTGGACCTTGGTCTGACAAGTGTAATTTTATAGGGTACTCAAAAGAGACCAAAGGGTATTATTTCTACCTTGCTGATGAGCAAAAGGTGTTTGTCAGCCTTAAGGCAATCTTTTTAGAAAAGGAGTTCCTTAGTGAAGGAACTGTTGCCTCTAAGGTCGAACTTGACGAAGTTCGACAGGTGGAAAAACCGACACATGTTACTGAACCTGAACCAGATTTGATTAGATCAGATCCGGAGCCCATTGATTATGCACCCTTAAGGCGGTCTGGTAGAGTACCACATCAACCGGACAGATACTATGGTTTCTTGGTCTGGGATGGCGATCCTATCGAACTTGATGAAAATGATGAGGATCTGATCACCTACATGGATGCAATGCAGAGATCTGACTCTGAGAAATGGCTAGAGGCCATGAAATTCGAAATGGAGTCCATGAAGGTCAACGATGTGTGGACATTGGTTGACTTATCCGAAGGAGTGAAACCCATAGGGTGTAAGTGGGTCTTCAAGAGGAAGAGGGGTGCAGACGGAAAGGTGGAGACCTATAAAGCCTGTCTGGTTGCCAAGGGGTATCGTCAACGTTATGGTATAGACTATGACGAGATATTTTCTCCTGTGGCAATGCTCAAATCCATTCGGATTATGCTTGCGATAGCTGCCCATCTAGACTATGAAATCTGGCAGATGGATGTGAAGACAACTTTCCTAAATGGAGAGCTGGACGAAGAGGTGTATATGATACAATCTGAAGGGTTCACATCCACAGATGAGTCTAAGGTATGCAAGCTACAAAGGTCCATTTATAAACTTAAGCAGGCATCTCGGAGTTGGAACATACATTTTGATAGGACGATTAAAATGTATGGCTTTGTTAAGAACGGAGAAGAGCCCTGCATTTATAAGTGGGCTAATGGTCCAGTAGTAGTATTTCTTGTATTGTATGTGGATGACATTCTCTTAATCGGGAATGATGTCCCTGTATTACAGGGAATAAAGATTTGGCTATCGTCACAGTTCTCCATGAAGGATCTGGGAGAAGCTTCCTACATCCTAGGGATGAGGATCTATAGGGATAGATCCAAAAGATTGCTTGGCTTATCCCAGTCCATGTACTTGATACTATGCTGAAAAGGTATAGTATGGAGAATTCCAAGAAAGGCTATCTACTGATAGGCCATGGAATTTCTCTCTCGAAAAGGGATTGTCCGACAACACCTCAAGAGAGAGAGCGTATGGGTAGGATTCCATATGATTCGGTAGTGGGATCTATCATGTATGCCATGACATGTACACGACCAGATGTGGCATACTCAATAGGGGTAGTGAGTAGATACCAATCTGATCTAGGGAAGAATCACTGGAAGGTTGTTAAAACCATCCTGAAGTATTTAAGAAATACTAAGGACCAGTAGCTTGTATATGGTGAATCGGACTTGAGACTTATAGGGTTTACAGACTCTAGTTTTCAGTCTGATCGCGATGACAGCAAGAGCGTGTCAGGATTTATTTTTACCCTTAATGGTGGGGCTGTCTACTGGAAGAGTTCCAAGCAGCACACTATGGCTGATTCAGTATGCGAGGTGGAGTATATTGCTGCATCAGATGCTGCCAAAGAAGCGATGTGGCTGAGGAAATTCATCACCGAGCTCGGAGTAGCACCCTCCCTTGTTGGTCTAGTTTTGCTCTACTGTGACAGCTCTGGAGCCATTGCTCAGGCGAAGGAACCGAAGGCACACTAGCGGATGAAGCATATTCTGCACCGCTACCATCTCATCTGAGAGATCGTGGATCGAGGTGACGTCGACCTTCAAAAGAT
Organism: Elaeis guineensis; assembly: GCF_000442705.2. Classification (NCBI taxonomy): domain Eukaryota; kingdom Viridiplantae; phylum Streptophyta; class Magnoliopsida; order Arecales; family Arecaceae; genus Elaeis; species Elaeis guineensis. The sequence goes on from NC_025997.2 coordinate 89,193,682, forward strand.
CGATGGGAAGGAGAATCTGGCCGACCCATTCACTAAAGCCATTGCGGTGAAGGAGTTCAACGACTATAAGTCGAAGATGGGTATTAGATACTGTTGCCCAGCTATGCAACCCAAGAGGGGGGGTGAATTGGGTTTTAAAAAATTTAAGCTTAACTAATTACTTATGAAAAGTATTTGTTAAAAGCTTGATGAATGAGGAGAAGGACTTTAGTTCAAGATTAATTACCTAAAGCAAGAATGCAAGGATATAATAAAGAAATAAAGAGAAACAATAAAGCACACCACAAACACAAGAATTTATAATGGTTCGGTGCCAACCTTGCACCTACATCCACTCCCCAAGCTCCTACTTGGGTATTCCAATCCACTATACTTGTATTCAACCCGAATACAAACGTCGGAAACTCCGACACTAGCTATCCCAAGCTAGTCCACTTGTTTCTCGGGTACAAGCCAACCCAAAACACTTCGATTTCAGGTTTGGATCAACCTTCCCTTGTTTTGGAAACCCTCCAAAAACAAGAACAATTACTCACAAAGAGTAAGACAGTTTAGAGCACAAATAAGTACAAGAATAGCTCCTTAAATGAGCGAATAAAACATTAAATACACTTTACTCAAATGAAGAAGCTCCTTTTTGGATTTCCTCAAGGTGGATGAAGAGTTGAATGAACGCTTGAGGAGAAGGTGAACTTTGATTGAAGACTTCTTGAAGGCTTTGAAAGAGCTCTTGATCAAGGTTGAAAAGTTGGCTTGAAAAACCCTCTCTTTGAATGCTCTTGAATCCCCTTTTGAATGCTCTTGCTTTTCTCTTTCAAAATCTCTCGTATGTCTCTTGTGTATATTGTAGATCTCTTGTATCTCTCGTGTATATTGTGGATCCCTTTTTTGTTTTTCACCTTTTGAAACCTTTTATAGCTTTAAGAAACAAGGGAAAACATTTTAGGCAGAAAAAGAGCCGTTAGAGCATTTTAAGGGAGCATTAAAGGCAACTAAAATGGGCAAAAAACTAGCCATTGCGAACAATTTCCATCGCAGGGGTCGACTCATGAGTCGACTCATGCTTCAGGGGTCGACTCATGAGTCGACCTCTGTTGCAAAGATCAGAGATTTAGGTTTCTGGATATTTTGGCTCAAAATAGCAGAAGTCGACTCATGAGTCGACTCATGCCTTGTGGATCGACTCATGAGTCGACTCACAGGTCGTGCCAAGCCAGAAAACCAGCGTGCCAAGGGAAATTTTAGCGTGCCAAGCAGCTCATTTTGCCATGAGTTGACTCATGAGTCGACTCATGCACTTCAAACATTCATAACTTTAAAAATATAAGTCCAAAAATAATGAAATTTTTACCAATAGATTACAAATCATTTATTCTACCAAATGATACTATCAAATCAAGATTTTAGTAAAATTATGATTTTACCCCTGAAGAGCATAAAGACTTTTTCAAATAAAAATATTTGTATCCCTTCAATCTGCTTTGTAATCATCAAAATCAATCTAGGAGCAACAATCTCCTCCTTTTTGATGATGACAAAATATTGAACAAAAGCATTTATGTGAATGCATTATAGATTTATATGCTTGAAAAGAGTATGATTCTTTTGACATGTGATATAAATGGTCATATGCAAGAATAGTTTGCCCATTTGCTTAAAGATTTGAAGATTTGCTCATTGGATTATGTGATTTTGATGTTAGAGCAGAAAACTTATTTTTGTTATCAGATCAAGCTGTATTTTGAAAATTTGTTCATTCTCATTTGATTTTAGTTTTAGCATCAGAGCAAAAAATAATTATGTGTGCCAAAGCATGTTTAAGAGTTGATTTGGAAAGTGTATTAGATCATTTTGAGTTTAAGATGTATCAGAGCAAGAGAAAAATAAATTTTGCAATGTATCAGAGCAAGAAAAATAATTTTACAATGTTATCAGAAAAAAAATTTTACAATGTATCAAAGCAAGTTAAAAATTTTAAGATGTATCAGAGTAAGTTAAATTTCTTAAGATGTATCAAGGCAAGTTGAATTTCTTAAGATGTATCAAGGTAAATAAAATTTCAAAAGATGTATCAGAGCAAGTTGGAATTTTGAAGTATATCAGAGCATATTTAAATTTTTAAAGCAAATCAGAGCATATGTAAAGAAGTAATTTAAAAGTTACTTATTTGCATTGTACTTAGCATTGTACTTTTGATATTGTTCTTTAAATTCTCCAATTCATTCATTAATTTTCATAATTTGTAGTTTTGCTTTTGATGGGTTGCTTTTTCTTTAATTGCTCATAATTTATGGTTTTACTTTTGATGGATTGCTTTTTCTTTAATTGCTCATAATTTATGGTTTTGCTTTTGATGGATTTTTTTTGTTTAATTTCTCTCCCTTTTTGACATCATCAAACATGGTTAACTCCTCCTTTTTCTGAAACATTCTTTAATTTCTCCCCCTTTAGAGTTTATCACAGATGTTTGCTCCCCCTTAATACAGCAATTATTAACAGCAAACAATAACAAAGAGAAGACAATATTTCAACAAGGAGAATATATATAACCAAAATATGATCGACATCATTACAAAAGGTAGAAATATAAGTAAAAGATGATACCATAAAACCATAATTGTTTCAATACATAGTTCATAATATAAAAGTCAACCAGCTAATTGTCAATACATGGCCCCAAAATACAGTCCTAGAACAAGACACTAACACCTAGGATCTAGTAATGATCATGAGAAGTCATGGATCAGAGTCATCAGATATGGGATGAGAAGCTGATGGATCTTGATCAGAAGTGCATCCTCTACCCCGTCTGCCTCTGGCATGAGCAGGAGAGCGAGATGAACTGGGTGGCTGAGAACGCTGAGAGGCTAAGGACTGAACAGAAAGGGTGAGTCTGATGGAATCAAGTACGTTCAGTGCTCTGGAAATAGACTGAAGTAGAGCAGTGAACTGAGTGGATGCATGCTCACTCGATCCTCGGATCTCTCTCCTCAGTAACTCATATCCACCCTCCAGTGCTCCTCTGAGCCTGCCAGCCTCTGCAGTGAGGTCTGTGACCTCAATAGTGGACTCCTGTGGCTGAGGATGGGCCAAAGCAAGGACTTGCCCCTGCAAGTCAAGAACTCTGCCAGTCAGTCTCCAGACGGTGTCCTCAAGCTATTGAATCCGGATGGACTGATCTGATATCATCTGAAACACAGTGGATATGTGGGGAGTCATGGTCTGATCAGAAGAAGTGGCTCCTGGTGCAAAAGTAGTACTGCTCCACTGACTAGACAGCAAAGAAGCCACACGCTGTGATATCTGCTCGATCTGATCATCAGCCAGTCTGAACTCTGATGGAGGTGCTCTGCTCTCTGGCTGATACACTGGTGTGGGCATCCTAGTAAACTCTGAAGGGCCAGCCTCTGTATCAGGAATGAACTGGATATTTGGTGATGCTGCCCTGAAGTCATGGATAGGAGATGATGGACCTTCTTCTTCAGCTCTGTCTTCAATTCTCTCTTCAGCTCTATCTTCAGTTCTCTCCCCAGCTCTCTCTTCAGCTCTCTCCTCAGATCCCTTGATCCAACCACCATCAGTCTTTGTAAATCACATTCGGTGCAGGGTGTGTTGGTTGAAGGTGTCCACATGAGAGAGCTTAGTAGATGCCTCCCCCTCACAGCTAACTCCAAACCTCCTAAATACTCGAGTAAGGGCCATACCATAAGGCAAGTGTGCCTTGGATCTGTTCAAAGTCTCTCTCATGGCCTCTATCATAAGTGCAGGGAGGTTCAGGGGGGTCTGAGTGATGACATGAAACATGATACATACATCTCTGCTGGAAAGTAAATCATGCCTACCACTTCTAGGAAAGAAGAGCTTCGTTACCATCTGATGCAGGATCCTCATCTTAATGGACAAAATCTTTGCTTCCAATTTATTTAAACTCCCTGAGTAAGTTCCCCCTAGTATAACACTGATCCCCTCTTCTTTTACTGGGAGTTCCATATAAGAGTAACCCTCACTAGGCAAATCAAGTATTTCTCCCAATATACTAGAATCCAAGCAAATATCAATACCCTTGACTGTTGAAGTCACTGACCCATTTCCATAATGTAGATTCTGGTAGAATTCTCTAACTAGGTCAACATAGGTGACTTCCTTAAGGGAGCAGTAGAAACCCCATCCTTGGTTTTTAATCTTGGTTGCAAATGTAAAACCCTCTTTTTCAAAGAACCGAAAATCTATATTCTTCCCGGTTCCAACTTTTCTATCAGATAGAGGATTCTTACTGAGGCTTAGGGAGGATTGAGGGGGACCTTGAGCAGATACTGAAACTGGAGTGGGAGCAATGAAAGACTGAGCAGCTTGTCTTTTCTTTCGGACATTTTTTTCAAGCTCACGGACTGACTTTTTCTTTGGGGAAGCTTCATCTTCGGAGCCATATTCACTACAGTAGCAGGCAAGGAGACTTGGAGGAATAAGTGAATGAGTGGAGAAGGGATCACAAGAGAGTGAAGAGGGATTTTGGTGGAGAAAAGAGGTGGATTTGGGAAGAACAGTGGAGTGCTAGGGCACGCTCCAACCGTGCCAAACAATGGAAGAAAGCACAAAAATCCCTTTCCAAGGTGGCGATTTTTGGTGGAGAGGAGGAGGGAGAAGTGCCTCGAGCTAGATCCTTGGATTTGGAGCAAAAGGAAATGGAGAAGTCGGCTTTTGGAAGGAGGAAGATGAAAGGATGAGTCGGCTCACGAACAGGATCCCATATAAAAACAATGAGCCCGTGGGAAGTTTGAGGAAATAACAAGTTTGCCATTGAGTCGACTCATGGGGGTCGACTCATGAAGTTCAAAAATTCAGAAAAAATATGAATAAATTCCAGAAAAATTTGAAATTTTGGGAGAAGGAGTTTTGCTCAAAGATAAGTTTTTAGAATGATAAACTTGAGCTTTTGGGACCAAGATAGATGTTGGAAATTGAGCTCTAAGAATTTTTGACATCAATTCTTGGAAATTGAGAAGAATTTAGGCATATGGATCTAGAATTCCTAGATTTCTCCTAATTTCACAGAATCTATCCTCACTAAGGGCCTTTGTAAAGATATCAGCTAATTGATTTTCAGTGCAAACATATTCAAGAATTATATTTTTATTGTGAACATGTTCTCTTATAAAATGATGTCTTATTTCAATATGTTTGGATCTTGAGTGTTGAATTGGATTTTTAGATAGATTTATGGCACTTGTGTTGTCACATCTTATTAGTGTTTCATTAAGTTTGATTCCAAAGTCTTCGAGTTGTTGCTTAATCCACAAGATTTGAGCACAACAACTTCCGGCTGCAATGTATTCGGCCTCAGCCGTAGACAGTGCCATCGAATTTTATTTCTTGCTAAACCATGAGATTAGGTTAACTCCAAGAAATTGGCAAGTTCCACTTGTGCTTTTTCTATCTAATTTACATCCAGCAAAATCAGTATCTGAATATCCTAATAAATCAATTTGTGAGTCCTTAGAGTACCATAACCCTAGAGTTTGAGTACCATTTAAGTATCTAAGGATTCTTTTAACAGCATTCAAATGAGATTCTTTAGGATTAGATTGATATCTAGCACATAAACAAACACTAAACATGATATCAGACCTACTTGCAGTTAAATATAATAATGAGCCAATCATACCTCTATAGTATTTTAAGTCTACACATTTACCTTCATCATCCTTGTCAAGCTTACATGAGGGACTCATTGGTGTGCCAATTGGTTTGCAGTTCTCCATTCCAAATCTTTTGAGTAGTTCCTTGGTGTACTTGCTTTGGGTGATGGAGATTCCCTCTTTTGATTATTTGATTTGGAGTCCGAGAAGAAGGTGAGTTCTCCCATCATGCTCATCTCGAACTCCCCCTGCATAAGCTTAGCAAAGTCTTGACAAAGGGATTCATTAGTAGACCCAAAAATTATGTCATCAACATAAATTTGTATAACTAGCATATCATTTTGATTTCTTTTAATAAAGAGGGTTGTATCTACATTACCTCTTGAAAAACTATTATTTAGTAGAAATTTGCTTAGCCTATCATACCATGCTCTAGGTGCTTGTTTTAATCCATATAAAGCTTTATTTAATCTAAAGACATGATTAAGAAAAGCATGATTTTCAAATCCAGGGGGTTGTTCTACATATACTTCTTCAGCAATATATCCATTTAAAAATACACTTTTAACATCCATTTGAAATAATTTGAATTTCATAAAGCAAGCATATGCAAGTAGAAGTCTAATAGCTTCTAATCTAGCAACAGGTGCAAAGGTTTCATCAAAATCAATTCCTTCTTCTTGATTATATCCCTTAGCAACCAGTCTTGCTTTATTTCTAATTACATTATCATGCTCATCTAATTTGTTTCTAAAGACCCATTTTGTGCCAATTATTGAATAATTTTTAGGTCTAGATACTAAGGTCCAAACATTATTTCTTTCAAATTGATTAAGTTCCTCTTGCATTGCATTAATCCAATTATGATCAATTTCAGCTTCTTCAAAAGTTTTAGGTTCAAAATGAGATACAAAAGCACAATGATTAACTACATCTCTAAGTGAAGAACGGGTTTTTACCCCATGCATAGGATCACCAATAATCAACTCCTTAGGGTGATTGTGAACATACCTCCATTCCTTGGGTAGGTCATTTGTACCTTGAGGTTGTTCTTGAATTTCTTCACCTCTCTCATCTTGTTTGTCTTCTTGTTCCTCGTCCTCTTGAATTGTTGAATCTTTCAGAGTGATCTCCTTCATTCCTTCAATTAGAGGATCTGCATCATCAACACCCTCATTCTTTCTTGAAGAAAGATCGTTAGATTCATCAAAAACAACATGTATGGACTCCTCAACTACTAAAGTTCTTTTGTTAAAAACTCTAAAAGCTTTACTAGTGGAGGAGTAACCTAGAAAGATTGCTTCATCTGATTTTGCGTCAAATTTATCAAGTCTTTCTTTGCCATTATTTAATACAAAACATCGACAACCAAAAACATGAAAATATGCAATATTTGGTTTTCTTCCTTTCCAAAGTTCATAGGGGGTTTTCTTTAAAAATTATCTAATCAAAGCACGATTTAAAATGTAACATGCTGTGTTAATTGCTTCCGCCCAAAAATATCTTGGAAGGTTGCTTTCACAAAGTATGGTACGGGCCATTTCTTCTAAGGTTCTGTTTTTCCTTTCAACTACCCCATTCTGTTGGGGTGTCCTTGGAGCAGAGAAGTTATGGCCAATTTCATTTTCATCACAAAAATTTTCAAAATCTTGATTTTCAAATTCAGTTCCATGATCACTTCTAATATTTTGAATTGAAAACCCTTTTTCATTAGTGACTTTTCGGTGAAATTTAGTGAAAATATGAAAAGTTTCATCTTTGTGTGCCAAAAAGAAAATCCAAGTAAAACGAGAGTAATCATCTATAATTACAAAGCCATATCATTTTCCTCCTAGACTAGTGGTTCTAGTTGGTCCAAATAAGTCCATATGCAAGAGCTCTAAAGGTCTAGAAGTTGAAACAGTATTTTTGGATTTAAATGAAACTCTAGTTTGTTTACCTAATTGGCATGCATCACAAATTCTATCCTTTTCAAAATTCAGTTTTGGCAAACCAAGAACTAATTCTTTTTTAATTAATTTTGAAAGAGAATGCATGCTAATATGTGCAAGTCTACGATGCCACAGCCAACTAGTCTCATTAACTTTAGCATTCAAGAATACTAGGCATTGCATGTCTAATTTGGCTAAATCATTCAAATCTACCATATAAACATTGCCATGCCTATGTCCTATAAATTTAATGCCATCGTTAATAGGACTAGTCACAATGCAAACAGATGATTCAAAAATAACTTTATACCCTTTATCACAAAATTGACTAATGCTAAGTAAGTTATGCTTTAAACCTTTAACTAACAAAACATTTTCAATGTATTTGGAGGGAGTGATACCAATGTTACCTATCCCGATGATCTTTCCTTTGCCATTATCTCCAAAGGTGACCATCCCTCCATCCTTAGCATCAAGCGTGATGAATTGTGATTCATCACCAGTCATGTGTCTCGAGCATCCACTGTCAAGATACCATTTCCTGTTTCCTCCTTGGGATGCTAGACACACCTGCAAGCAAAGGTCAAGTTTCTGTCTTAGGTACCCAAGCTTTCTTGGGTCCTTTTAGGTTAGTCAAAATGGTTCCTTTTGGAACCCATATTTTCTTTATAGTTGTGTTTGCAGATTTGTTAATAAGGCATGTGTATGATTTATGTCCTATTCTACCATATTTGAAACAAGTAATATTTGTAGACTTGTTACTTGAATAATTTACATAAATATTCTTCAAAAATTTTTGTTTCTTCAAGGGGTTATAGCCAAGTCCAGCCTTATCATATACAGCTTTTTGATTATCAAGAATCATATTTAGTTTGTTTAAACTTAAGGTGAACTTATCTACTATAGGTTTCAGCTTGTTAATTTCATTCTTTAAGCTTTGATTTTCTTGAATCAAGATGGATTTTTCAATTGAAAGGTTTTCAGCTTGTTTCACTAAGGACTGATTTTTCAATTTCAGTTCTTTGTTTTTCATCCCTAGTTTCTTTAATTCATCAATTAAATCATAGAATGCTTCATGCAATTCTTCAAAAGTAAATTCACTAGGGGATTCAGAAGTTACCTCATTTTCGTGTGCCATAAGGCACAGGTTGGCTTGTTCTGTTGAGGTTTCCTCATCGGAGCTTGAGTCATCACTCGCACTCCAAGTCGCCATCATTGCTTTCTTTTTGAACTTTTTGGGACCTTTCTTCAGTTGTGGACATTCGAATTTGAAATGTCCCAGCTTCTTGCACTCGTAGCATATAAGGGGTTGATCTTTCTCTTTCTCTTTGCTTTGTTCCCCTTTTGTGAATGACTTCTTTCTCATCCCCTGTTTTCTTTTTCTTAGAAACTTCTTAAATCTCCGGGTGATGAGTGCCATCTCTTCATCCTGTTCTTCATCTTCAGTGTCATCCGTTTCATCATCAGGCGAAGCTGTGGATTTGAGGGCAATGGTTCTTTTCTTTTTGACTTCATCCTCTTGATGTTACTTCATGCTAAGTTCATGAGTCATCAAGGATCCAAGAAGCTCTTCTAGAGGTAGAGTGTTCAAGTCCTTTGCTTCTTGGATGGCAGTCACCTTGGCTTCCCAAGTTCTTGGCAATGACCTGAGAATCTTCCTTACAAGCTCACTGTTAGTATAAGATTTGCCAAGACTCTTCAAACCATTAATTATATCAGTAAAGCGAGTAAACATAGCAGTTATGGACTCATCATGCTCCATTTTAAACAATTCATATTTATGCACAAGCATGTTTATTTTAGACTCTTTTACTTGATTTGTTCCCTCATGGGTTACTTCTAACCTATCCCATATTTCTTTAGCAGATGCACAAGTAGAAATATGATTAAATTTATTTGCATCAAGTGCACAATAAAGAACATTCATAGCTTTAGCATTTAATTGTGCCAATTTCTTATCAACCTCATCCCATTCTTTCTTGGGTTTGGTTGACTCCTCACCATCTATAATCTTGGTGGGTGTGTGAGGACCGTTCACTATGATACTCCACATATCATAGTCGAGTGCTTGTATGAATATCTTCATCCGAGCTTTCCAATAGGTGTAATTAGACCCATTGAAAAGTGGAGGTCGGTTGGTAGATTGCCCCTCGACTAGAGAAGTACTGACATGGGTTGCCATAGATCTTTGGCTCTTTGATTGTTAGATCAAAGAAGGGCTAGAGCACTGGGCTCTGATACCACTTGTTGCCCAGCTATGCAACCCAAGAGGGGGGGTGAATTGGGTTTTAAAAAATTTAAGCTTAACTAATTACTTATGAAAAGTATTTGTTAAAAGCTTGATGAATGAGGAGAAGGACTTTAGTTCAAGATTAATTACCTAAAGCAAGAATGCAAGGATATAATAAAGAAATAAAGAGAAACAATAAAGCACACTACAAACACAAGGATTTATAGTGGTTCGGTGCCAACCTTGCACCTACATCCACTCCCCAAGCTCCTACTTGGGTATTCCAATCCACTATACTTGTATTCAACCCGAATACAAACGCCAGAAACTCCGACACTAGCTATCCCAAGCTAGTCCACTTATTTCTCGGGTACAAGCCAATCCAAAATACTCCGATTTCAGGTTCGGATCAACCTTCCCTTGTTTTGGAAATCCTCCAAAAACAAGAACAATTACTCACAAAGAGTAAGACAGTTTAGAGTACAAATAAGTACAAGAATAGCTCCTTAAATGAGCGAATAAAATATTAAATACACTTTACTCAAATGAAGAAGCCCCTTTTTGGATTTTCTCAAGGTGGATGAAGAGTTGAATGAACGCTTGAGGAGAAGGTAAACTTTGATTGAAGACTTCTTGAAGGCTTTGAAAGAGCTCTTGATCAAGGTTGAAAAGTTAGCTTGAAAAACCCTCTCTTTGAATGCTCTTGAATCCTCTTTTGAACGCTCTTGCTTTTCTCTTTCAAAATCTCTCGTATGTCTCTTGTGTATATTGTAGATCTCTTGTATCTCTCGTGTATATTGTGGATCCCTTTTTTTTGTTTTTCACCTTTTGAAACCTTTTGTAGCTTTAAGAAATAAGGGAAAATATTTTAGGCAGAAAAAGAGCCGTTAGAGCATTTTAAGGGAGCATTAAAGGCAACTAAAACGGGCAAAAAACTAGCCGTTGCGGATAATTTCCGTCGCAGGGGTCGACTCATGAGTCGACTCATGCTTCAGGGGTCGACTCATGAGTCGACCTCTGTTGCAAAGATCAGAGATTTGGGTTTCTGGATATTTTGGCTCAAAATAGCAGAAGTCGACTCATGAGTCGACTCATGCCTTGTGGGTCGACTCATGAGTCGACTCACAGGTCGTGCCAAACCAGAAAACCAGCGTGCCAAGGGAAATTTTAGCGTGCCAAGCAGCTCATTTTGCCATGAGTTGACTCATGAGTCGACTCATGCACTTCAAACATTCATAACTTCAAAAATATAAGTCCAAAAATAATGAAATTTTCACCAATAGATTACAAATCATTTGTTCTACCAAATGATACTATCAAATCAGGATTTTAGTAAAATTATGATTTTGCCCCTGAAGAGCATAAAGACTTTTTCAAATAAAAATATTTGTATCCCTTCAATCTGCTTTGTAATCATCAAAATCAATCTAGGAGCAACAGATACTGCACCGATTGGCTTTAGGCCAAGTGGGAGATTGTTGGGAATAGTGTCCCAAAGCCAATCGTCAGACTGTTGACGGTTGTGCTCCTTCTGTATTAGTACATGAATTATAAATAAATAAAAATTATTTTGATATTTTTTCATCATGAATGTTTCATCTTCTAATGAACTCCTGTGTTGTGGTGAAGTCCTTAGGACTATTTAAACTCGACAAAGGAGGATTTGTCACTTAGTCCTTAAACCTGTTCACGATCAAATGATACGTTGTTACCAAGGATGACAATATTTATCGAGCATAGGTCGTTGTGTGCCAAATGGGTTGGTTGTCCTCATAACCAAGGAGTGTGCAGACATTGGTATGGCATACTGGTGAGATGTAATGGTACATCTGCACTGAACTTGACCGACTCCGGAGCTATTTCTACTGTCAAGATTTGCTCCGATGGGATATGGGTATAAATGTCCCTCCGACCTAAGACCGCCACGGTGACTTGCAAGCAACTCACTGCACTTAGGCACTGGACTACCTGAATTTCTAATTCAGTGACGGAAGGCTGCTGGGTGTAGTCAAGTACTTGACTTGTCGGTGCATGTGTCAAGATAGGATTGACCACTCTAGTTTAGGAGCTGTGTACAATCGTGTTTCAATTTAGCAAAACCTTGGCCAGGGTAGTCCTAGTGAGGAGTTACAGGACTAATTGAGTTGAGCATGATTCAGATGATCTCATCAGGGTTGACAGTTTAACCCTGAGTCGTCCTAAACACAGGGGTCAAAAGGGATGAATTATATGGTAATCATATTCATGTAGGTTCTAAATATTGCGATTGTGACTATTCGACCTATCCGATCGTCGGGCACCATTGCTAGATGGTCACTTCGATTAGTACAGGAATTGGTTCCTGTGCTACCGGCTTAGGTTCGAACCTGCGAGGTCACACACATTAGAGGTTCCTTTCTGATCTGATGGCTGATTATGAGTCTTATGTGTCTGGGACTCTATGATTGAGAATTAGAATTCTCTGATCATGAGTTCCATACATTTTGAGTACCGGGGTCAAAATTTTAAATTTCAAATTTTGAATTTGAAATTTGAACTCTTTGATCAGGGTTTCATATCGATGGTCTCTGATGCCTAATTGCCCATCGGATTTGGACTCAATATTTATGAGAGATTTAATTAGTGATTTGATCACTAATTAACTCAATTTGATTGAGTAATTATTTTTAGATCAAGTCCAATTGAATTGGATTCAGTTTGGATTGACCCGATTAGGTTAAGTGTTGATCTAATCACTAATGTGGTTTAGTCCCTGATTTGATCAGGGGTTAGGCTTAGTTAATTTCTGATTTGATTAGAATTTTATTGAGCCTAATTAAGCCTAATTATGTTGGGTTTAATCTGGTCTAATTGTGCTTAACCTATTTTAATTAGGTTGGCTCAATTTGAATCAAACCACCTTATTTTAAATTTCCTGCGCCACCCAACTTCCTTGCGCCCATTTGAATTCACGAGAAAAAATTTTCTCATGAATTTTCTCCCACGCAAAGCTCTCTCACGCCCATGTTTCTGTGCGCCAATTATTTGGATTAACTTGGTTTGTTACCCATCCAAATTCAAAGGGGTTTTGAATTTGAATGGATAACCAAATAATCATGCGCCAGCTTATCCTCTTTTGTGTGCCCCATATTCTACATGAGAAATGGTTTCTCGTGAAAGTCTCGATGCACAAAAAAAAAGGCCACGCCATCTCTTCTTTCTCGCATAAGTGGATGAGGATAAGATTGGTTGACACTTGAATTCAAATTTGATTTGAATTTAAGTGAGCAACCACCTCTTCTTATCCACTCACACGCTTTCAACATCTCTTGCGATGTTTTATAAAATGAGAAAGGGAGGGGGTGTGGGCAAAGAAAGAAAGAAGAGATAAGGGGCGTGGGGAGGTTCTGGAAAAATTTTGAAGTGTTCAAAATTTACCGAGAGGAGAGAAAAAGAAGAGATAAGGGGTGTGGGGAGGTTCTGAAAAAATTTTGAAGTGTTCAAAATTTACCGAGAGGAGAGAAAAAGGAGAGAGAAGTGGGCGCAGGGTTTTTGGTGTGTACCCTAGGGTTTCTACCTAGGATTTGGGAAGTGAGATTGGTGTGCCACGAGTATCGTGAGTCCACCAAATTTCAGAGAGAGATCCATCAGCCTCTCAACCAACCGTGCAGATGATCTGGAGCATTTGAGGAGTCGGCACACATCGATCGAAGGAGTTCGATCAACATCAGCCATCAAAAAGGTGAAATCACGAACTAGCATTCGTGAGGAGCTGATCAGATGGGAGCTTCATGTGGATGATCCGCAGAGGTCAGACACTAGTGTGGCTGCGACGTGACGATCAGAGCCCCCCGACGGTGATCAGATTGCGATGATCGACTACCCGCAAAAGGTGTTGTGTTCTGAACACAGTACAGTAAAAAGTTTACTGTTTCAAATTTGAATTTCAAATTTAAATGCATGCTGTTGTATCATATTTAGATCCTAGTGTAGGGTTAATTAGTATTAATTAATGAGATTAATTAATAATTTCACTGTAAAGTAGTAATTTTGAAAAAGTTTTAAAATTATCATTTTGCCCTTACATTGAATTTTCACTTCAATCTTATGGAGTTTTACTTACATGTTAAAAGATAATTCTCTAAGTGAGAGTTGTGCAAATAGTCCTTAGACCTGAGACCACCATAAAATCTTGTACATATGAATTCATATTTTAGTTCATACTCAAACATAATATTAAATTATATACGGGTTGTTCTGAATATGATGGAGTGTGTACGGAGGTTGTTAGTAGATCAACAAGAAATTAATCACTCTTAGTAAGAATAGATGACATCCTATGTATTCTTTTCTCTTGATAAACTCAGGAAGACTTTGGCCAAAGCAAATGAAGGTTAGATAAAGATTCTAATACTTCATTAGAGTTATCATTGATTGATAAAGAATCAATAAGAATATGTATTGAGTTTGACATGATTCCATACTCATAAACATATTCAGGATGTAGGATGATCAAAAGACTGGGTTGCATGGTAACTTACCATTGAAGGTTATATTTAATTTTTTTCATCAAATTTCACATCTTCTAGGTAGTCATGATATATTGCTAGACATAAATCTTGACTTGTGGGTTTGATCAAATTAAAGGTTTAATTTGATCACAAATTAGATAGGGTTCTAATTGTTGAAACCAGGTTAGCTTGTTTCGGACCTAAATTGATTAGAAAGGTTTTAATCAAATTTGGTCTACTTGCATCTAGACCTACTGCTAGTTAGATGAGAAACCCAATGGATTACACACAAAAGAGACTAATCAAGGATCTAATTAGATTAGATTAAGTTTGCAGAGTTAACATGCTAGCACATGTTGCAAACACTAGCTCTTAAAATCGAATCGATTTTGATTTGGGTTCTAATTTGAATAGAATTGAGTTAATTAAGCTCATGATTTATTTGGATCTAATTTAGGTTAGCCAAATGTTGGCACCTAATTGAATTCCTCTTAGTTGGTTTGGCCTAATTGGATTGGATTAGCTTTGACTTGGTGTTATGAATAGATATGGACTAAAGAGTCCATTTGGTTATGGACTCTTAACCAAACACCCATGCCACCTTATTTTTAAGGTTTTCCATGCCTAAAAGAGCTAAATGTCCTTGGATGGCATAAGGCGTTGGTATGTGGTGGAGAAGGAGGGCGCCACAAATTGATGCTACGCGACTCTTCGAAAACACTGATAAAAGACCGTGTAGACTCCTTCTACTTTAAGTCTCTTAGACACCACTTATATCAGATAATCTTTTGATTTTTATACATTTAAAGAAAAAGTTTCTACATGTAAAAATTTAAAAATAATCTGATTAACGGAAAGATGCTTATCGCATCTTTTATTGGGCGCGCACGAAAGAAGAATAAAACGTCGTATCTGATAAGAGAGTTTCACCTGCAGAAGGACTCTTATCAGATATGACTTTTCCTCTATTTAGGACGTGGAAAGATGTCTGAAATTTGATTTGGGGCATGTGGATTGGATAACACCCATTGATAGGCATCTCCACGCTAATTATAAATAGCGTGGAGTCTCCGGTGTTTTGGTATTCAGAAGTCTATCTCTTCTTTCTTACATTCATCTCTAGTTTGTCCAATTTCTTTCTTCCTTCCCTTGTTAGGACAAGTCCAAATATAGTAAAGACAAGTTCGAATTAGGACAAGAGCTTAGGAAGATAGTAAAGGAAGACAAAGAGATAAGAAAGGTAGAGAAAGACAAGCCAAGGGACGAGGGTGTTCAAGAAAACACAAGAGGAGTGTTGTGCTACCCAAATTAGAGAAGAAAAGTCTTGAAGGAGCTTGTGTCTTGATCCAGTCTCTGTGTGGATCACCATTGGAGGACGAACACTTGGGCGTCTAGTGGAAGCTCTATCAAAATTTTTTGGATTTAGCAATACAGGTATTCTTCTATATCTTCTGTAGTGTCATGCATGTTTAGATATATGATTGTTAATCACCAAGGAGGTCTTAACTTAGGGTTTGATAATTATGATTTCATTATGCAAAGTTATGAAATTCATACTTCCACTGTATTATCATAACCCAACAAAACCTACTCAAAATAATTGGAACAAGACTTGAGTCAGGTTCAAGAGATAGGCGAGAGATTGTTTAAATGTCAGTTCAGGCATAGATCTTCATGAGCAATTACTAAAAGATTAAACTCAAATTTGCAACACAAATTCTACACATTCAACAACAACATTGTGCACTTATTTTAAATATTAGTTACCAAAATTGGATGTAGGTGCAGGAGAAGGAGCAGGTTCAAGAAAGTAGATATTTTAAAAACAATTGTTGAAGGAAATGCTTAGGAAGTGGATGCCAGTTCAAGTGTCCAGGAAGATTTTGAAATCGGTGCCTTAAGCTAGGTTGATTATTTGTACTCCAACAATCCTCCAAAAAAGATTTAAATTTTTGAAAATCATAAAAAAGAATATCTGGATATCTTATACTGTATAATATGTGAGGCATCCTCTAGACTTGAACCTTAATTATTATTGACAGTATTCATCCTAAGGAACCATAGTGGATTAGACTTTGAACTAGATTCTTTAACTTAGACTTCAACTTATCATACACATAATATGAATCAAATGAATCTTTATGCAGTCAGCACTATTTAAAGGCCTTGCACTTAGTATCTTAGTTTTCATGAGAATTTTGTTAAGGTTAACCCAAACCCCTAGTTGCGGCCTATACGATAATTCTCATATAGGTAAGTCCTCCACGAGTACTTATGACCTATCACCATATAGATTTTCTATTTTGAACTCATTAAGAGCATAGCTTAACCTTTCTGATTTTACTTTGTGACTGATAAAAACACTCATCATAAGGATGGGAGAAGATATTCCATGAATGTACTCTGGCATGTTTCTACCATATTGAACCTTATTCATGGGATCTCCAGTCACAGAGGTTATATCCACTATCAGTGACCACATAATGGGCTTAAGTTCCCTCCTCTTTAATGATTCTAAACCTCCATTCCTAGACAAATCCTTAGTTATTGATCTACACATTTTTCGTAGACTTGACAAATTTCAAAGAAATAACATTACTCTTTTTGAATTGTCTTACAAATTTATGACAAATCTGGATATCTTGTTCATCTTTTGTTTAGTACTATTATGATTAGTTAGCTCAATTATGATCTTATTATCATAATAGACTAATGTGGTAGGAATTGGCTTAGGTACTAAAGATAGCTCTGATATAGGATTTTTAATCCACTCAACCTCAACATAGGTGTTATCCAGAGCAATCAACTAGGCTTCTATGGTACTCCAAGATATAATAGTCTATCTAAAAGATCCTAAAACTATAGTAGCACTGTCAAGAAGAAAAAGATATCTGATGGTTAATTTAAGATCAAGAGAATTAGTAATCCAATTTGCACTGCTGTAACCCTCAACTACCTCAAGATATCCAATGTATAGAAGAGATAAATCAAGGATTCCTTGAAGATATCAGAATATCTTTTAAACAACAGACTAATAAGATTGATTTGGATTTGGATATATTAACATAATATCTCAACAATATAGACTGTTGGGTTTCGGTGGCACAGCGGAAGGGTTAGGTATTTAAAATTTTTATTCAAAACACCCAATGCACCGGAAGCCTGAATGCCCAGAAACTCTTGACTATAATAATCAAAGCATAATAAATATAAATTAGGATAAGAAGAATATCTATAGCACTAATCTCAATTTTCACAAGGTGTCCAAGTATCCATCCTTCAATGGTGATCCACACGGAAATTGAACCAAAGACAGCGCTCCTTCTTCACCTTGCTTCAAGAGTTCTAGCCTCTAAAACTCGACTAGCCTCATACCGATCAAGTTTCTTCAAGAACCTGACCTCACCCTCTTAAAACCTTCTCTAAACTTTTGATTCTCCTTCTTGAGGATCCTTACAACCCTTGTTAGGACTAGATAAGGCTTTGTCTTAAATCCCAAAGCCTTGTCCTAAAACTAAGATAGGTTATAAGAAAGAAAGGAGAGCAACAGGAGAGAAAATGGAAACCACTCTTAGATTCTTCGGATACCCAGTGCCTAAGCTATTTATAGCCACCAGAAGGATGCCAAAAGAGAGAGACATGTCTTATCCAAAAGGCATATCTGATCTGATTATCAGAGATAAGAGTTCCTTCAAGCAGAAGGACTCTTATCCATGATACGTCGATCAGCACCCTGGTCTGCACACGTGCAACCAAAGAAGAGATGTTTTCACATCCCTTCTCAAATCAAAAAAATTTTAAAAAATCTATGTGGATTGGAGATTCAATCTAGATTCTAAAAAATTAAAAATAGTGATAAAATTCTCATGAAAGGATGCTATCCTTAGACCTCTTCATGCAAGTGTTGATCACCGCACGCACAGGCATCAGGACAGACTTATAGCATCCATTTGGCATCCAGATAAGTCTGTAAAAATTCCAAAAAAATTATCAAAAATAGTTTATCAAGTGAAAAATGTCATTACTAAAAATAATTCCAATTTGAAAGCATTTGTTTAGGATAAGAACTCTCCAAATCATGAAGAGATGCAACGCTTCTGTACGCATGCGAGACATCCTTCTTTTTCTAATTTTTTCTCTACCCCATAAAATTTAGAAAAAATATATCTCATACTTTAATATGTGAAACAAAGGATGGAGGGTGATGTGAGATACCACATATAATTTAATCCCATGAAAAAATAAATTTTTTCTTCTGCCCATACCAACACTTGTAGGCAGAACCTATTTTACACCAAGA
The DNA here is from genome assembly GCF_000442705.2 of Elaeis guineensis. Lineage (NCBI taxonomy): Eukaryota > Viridiplantae > Streptophyta > Magnoliopsida > Arecales > Arecaceae > Elaeis > Elaeis guineensis. The sequence continues at coordinate 89,212,269 of NC_025997.2, forward strand.
GTCCACCATAACTTGGACTCTTCATATTTGGTGTTAACATGGGATGTGGTGCTCCAATTTGGATTGCTTCCAGGTATAATGATCTGACCCAAATGTTTACCAAATTGGGCTAGCTAATTAGCAAGGGATGGGACCAAATTGGAGTTCAAAGGAGCAAGGATTTCCACACGTGCTAGCATGCTTACCGGAATCCTGATTGAATCCAAAATTCCAATCAACCTTTTTCAAAAGGATCTTTGGCCAATTTTTCTATGTGTGTGACCCATTGGGTTCCACATCTAACCCACAGTAGGTTCAGGTATAAGTTGATCAAATTTGATTAGATTTCAATCTAATCGATTTAGGTCCAATCGAGCTAATCCAAGTTCAATAATTAGAATCCTTTCTAATTGACGATCGAATTTAACTCTTTAATTTGATCAAAAATCTATAAATTAAGATTAACATCTAACAATATATTATGACTACCTAGAAGATATAAAATTTAATCAAAATACCAAATATACCCTTCAGTGGCAAATTACCGTGCAATTCAATCCTTCGATCATCTTTGCACCCTGAATATATTCATGAGTATGGAACATGTCAAACTCAAATACATATTCATATTGATTCTTAATTAACCAATGATGACTCCAATGAAGAAGCTTAGAAACTCTTTCTAATCTCCTTCCTACTTTTGGCCAAAAGACTTTTCTCGAGTCATCTAGGATTGAGAATACACAGGATGCGATCTCTTCTTATTAGGAGTGATTGATTCCATGTTGACATATTCACAACCTCCATACACACTCCACCATATCCAAAACATCCCGTACATATCTTAATACTATGCCTGGATATGAACCAAAATATGAATTCATGTGCACAAGATTTCATAGTGGTCTCAGGTCTAAGGATCACTTGCATAACTCCCACTTAGAGAATCATCTTTGATATGCAAATAAGGCTTTCATAAGATGTTCTCTTTCATCGAGTCAATTTAGTAGACTCATTTCTCAAATGAGCACCCACATCTTCGTATTAGTATCTCACATAAGTGGCTAGTGAGATTTGCCACCCTCTCCATTGAGCAGACATAGGATGTACCAATCTATCTGGAATATTGATCCTTGACTCAATGCTCCTACGATTAGAAATATTTAATATGAGGATTTTAGGATTTTAAGTCTCACTAGCATGATCAATTCATGTCTCCTAAAATTATTATCCTAATCTTTGAGGTTCATCATAATCTTAGACATAATAAGATGCAGCTAATATGATGAATCAATGCCTCAAATAATAATAAATATCATTTCATGAGTTGAAAAATTGTAAAGAAAGTCCCATCGCAACACACTTGCGATTGGCTTATAGGACACTTTTCTTTCAATCTCCCACTTGTACTAAAGCCAATCATCTTTGTATCTCATACAATCATGATGATAATCATATAGCTACTGTGGTATGGCCTTAGTAAATGGGTCTGTTGTATTGTTCTTTCTGTCTACTCGTTTAAGGATAACATCTTGTCTCTAAAGAGATGGAAATATCTGAGGATGTGCTTGGATCTATAATGAGATCTAGGTTCCTTATCTTGAATAACAGCCCCAGTGTTATTACTCTAGAGTGACACCGATCCTTCAATCTTAGGAACGACTCTTAAATCCATGATGAGTTTCTTCTTCCAGATAGCTTCCTTAATAGATTCACTAGCAGCAACATACTCTGGCTCAGTAGTTGAGTCAGCTACTATCTACTACTTAGAACTCTTCCAACTCACTACCCTATCATTTAGGATAAACACATACCTTGATATTGACTTGCTATCATCTTCTTTTCAGTGATCCTTCCTTGGATCAGCCTGAAATCTACTAGCTATGCCCAAAGCATAAGCTACATCAGGCTTGGTACATAACATGGCATACATAATTGATCTCACAGCTGAAGCATAAGAGATTTCATTCATCCTTTTCCTCTCTTCTGGTGTCTTAGGACATATTCTCTTAGAGAGACGTATACCATGACTTGCAGGTAGGTAACCTCTTACTTGCCTCCATATTAAATCTCTTTAATATGAGATCTATGTACCGTGATTGGGATAAGCTTAACATCCTTTTAGATTTATCTCTATAGATCTTTATATCCAGTATATAAGATGCTTCACCCAAGTCTTTCATAAAAAAATTATTCGATAGCTAAGTCTTGACCGATTGCATCATTGGGATATCATTCCCAATGAGTAGTATGTCATCAACATACAAAACTAAGAAGATAATAACACTCCCACTTGTCTTCTTGTATACACATGGTTCATTCGTATTTTTGATAAAGCCAAACTCTTTGACTGTCATATCAAATTGGATGTTCTAGCTCCTTGAAACCTGCTTCGATCCATAAATGGATCTCATTAGCTTGCATACTTGATTTGCTCTCCCACTTGAGACAAATCTCTCTGGCTGAGTCATATAGACTTCTTCTTCTAGATTACTGTTAAGAAAAACAGTCTTGACATCCATCTGTCAGATTTCATAATCATAGTATGCCGCTATTATAAGCAAAATTCAGACAGACTTGAGCATAGCCACTGGTGAGAAGGTTTCATCATAGTCAATTCCTTGCTTTTGATTGAAACCCTTCGCCACTAATCTAGCTTTGTAGGTTTCTACTTGGCCATCTACTCTAATCTTCTTTTTGAAGACCCACTTGCACCCTATATTGGGGTCACACCCTCAGGTGCATCAACCAAGGTCTACATTTGGTTGGTATTCATTAAGTCCATCTCAGATTTCATAGCTTCCAGCTATCTATCTGAGTCCCTACTCATGACAGCTTTCGAATAGGTCAGTGGATCAACATCCTGAATGATGTTAATAGAATTGTTATTCTCAATGACAAAATTATATCTCAGAGATGCTTGACACACTCTATCTGACCTTCGGAGAGGAGGTGTGTATAGTGGATGTACCTCATCCTTGGGTATTTTTGATTGAGAATTTTCTTATGGTCCAACCACTGATATTTCTGGATCGATTTGTAGATCATGAACTTTTATAAATTCAATATTTCTCCCACTACTTTCTTCTTGGATAAATTCATATTTCAAAAAAGTGGCGTGCCTACTAACAAACACCTTTTATTCAACAGGGTGGCTGAAATAATATCTATTAATTTCATTAAGATACTCTATAAACCTACACTTGTCTGATCTAGCATTAAGCTTATGTCCAAAAATATTTTTGACATAAGTAGGATAGCCCAAAGTCTTAAGATATTGAAGATTAGGCTTCCTTCCATTCCATATCTCATATGGAGTGCTTGCAACAGACTTTGAAGGTATTTTGTTTAATATATATGTGGCAGTCTCTAAAGCATTATCTCTAAAAAGATATTGAGAGATCGGTGAAGCATATCATAAACCGCATCATATCCATTAAAGTATGATTCCTCTTTTTTGCTACACCATTTAACTGAAGTGTATAAGAAGGGGTCCATTCAGAGAGAATACCTTTACTTTTAAGATGATCAAGAAATTCATTGGATAAGTACTCTCCTCTTCGATCAGATCGAAGAACTTTGATATTTTTTCAGTTTATTTCTCGACCATACCTTGATACTCCTTGAACTTATCAAAAGCTTCAAATTTATATTTCATAAGATACACATATCCGAACCTTAATAAATCATCTGTAAAGGTAATAAAATAGGAGTATCTTCTTCTAGCCCGAGTTGTTATCAGTCCATATACATCTATATGTACTAGAGCTAACAACTCACTTGTCTTCTCTCCATATTAAGAAAATAGAGTCTTGATCATCTTACCCATGAGACAAGATTTATAAGTCTCCAATGATTCATAATCATTTGGATCAAAGAATTCTTCTTTGTATAACTTATTTATCCTTGACTCACTAATATGACCTAGGCGACAATGCCAGAGATATGTGACATTCATATTTTTTCTCTTTTTTTTCATATTTTTTTTAATATAAAAAATATTTTTATTAAGTACAAGAATTAAAAGATTGTTATCAATATAACCACTACCATAAAATTCATTAAAAAAAATAGAGCATCCATTTTTCATTAGCCTTATTTCATAACCTTGTTTTAACAATAAAGGTATAGAAATAATATTTCTAATAACCTTTGGCATGTAATAATAGCCTTTTAATTCTAAAATTTTGTCCAAAGGCAAATCAAATATATAAGTTCTCACAGTCTTTGTGTTAATAGACTCTCCACTTGCGCTATAAAGCTCGAGGTCACCTCTTTTCAGATCTTTGATATTCTATAGTCGCTGTAATGAATTACAAATGTGCGATCCACAGATGGTATCCAATACCCAAATATCAAAGTCTGAATCACTCAATAAAAAATAGGTCTGTATCATATACATATCTTTTGGTGTTACACTTGCACCCTGCTTCAATCTTGCAAGATAATTCTTGCAATTATACTTCCAATGTCTAAATTTTTCATAAATAATATCCATACAGACATCATTATCTTCTCATTATTACTGACCAATCTAGGATCAAAAATATCCAGAACATCGAAGTTCTTTTTCGATATAAACCTAATTTATAAGTTTCTCAATCAATCCACATAGTTGTATCGGTCAACATAGTTTTATTTATAGTATCATGGGGTGAAAATAAATAAGCCATAATGTAGACTTAAATCTACATAAAATAATAGTATAAGCAGATCACTCATGTTTGACATGTATAACTAGATGAGAACTTTTAAAACTAGTTATGTCTCTCACTATTTTATCAGATACCATAGCCCTCTCCTATAAAAAATGAGATATATTTTATATTTATCTTAGTAGGATTGAGACCCTAATTCCTCATAACGATCTTATGTTAACACAACTAACCCTTATGAGTTCATAGGTAGAAAACTCTTTTCAATTACATCTCATGCAATTCTTAATATTTTATCTTAGCCTCTAAAATATTATTAGCCTTGTGTTAACACAACAAGCTATAATATTTTAGTTAAGTAAGACCCTTCATTTTAATGCAGTCAAAATCGAATATAATTGTCTTTGTGTTAGCACAACAAAGTAGTATATCTAAAATTATCGTAAGCATCTTTTATGCATCAGGATTATGTTATATCAATCCTTATGACAAGTCTTATGGTACCACAACAAACTAGCCATAGTTTATGATGTAACATTAACCTAGCATGAAGGAAGGCTCTTAGTGGTGTTTAAAATACTAAGCTACCTTCATTCAAGATTCGAACTAATCTAATTGGTCAGAAAAGTGTTAAGATTGGTGGGGGTCCCCTCATTAGTTTTTTTAGACACCAATAAAATTGGCTAGACCAGCAATAGAACCAATTAAATAACCACCGCACTTGAAACACTCTTTAGACACCAATTAATTAATCGATTCAAAAAAATAGATCAGCTTCTGGTTCATAATACTACGACTTAATATGATTTTTATGAGGGCTTTAATAGTCTCAAACACATCCTAATTCAATCTATCACAAGAATATACTATAATAGTTATATCTTAATAATCATAACAACTAATTATAGCATCTTATCATATCTCTAAGATATGAAAGCAAAATCATACAATATGATTATAATTAAACATCTCAAGCATATCATATATGCATGAAGTTCTAATAACATGCATGAATATAAAACACTCTTTTCACGGTTCTTCTTCTTGGAACATCACAGTGGCATCCCTACACACCATAAGAGTATCCTATTGAATAGGAAGAGGTCTCTGAACCTTACTTTCTCTTATAACTGGATGATCTGGTGATGAACTCCAATTAGAGTACTAAGCTACTAAAAAAATTTTACACATACATCATGTATTTTATATTTAAAACATATCTCTAAGATATGATAGGGTTTGGATATTCAATCGGGTTCATCCCTTGACCTGACTTAAACCAAACCAAAAACTCATGCTTGATCACAATCAAGATAATAATTTAATCTTTTATTACATAAATCAAAATAGGCTCTGATACCACTGTTGGGTTTTGATGGCACAGCGGAAGGGTTAGGTGTTTAAAATTTTCATTCAAAACACTCAATGCACTGGAAGCCCTAATGCCTAAAAACTCTTGACTATAATAATCAAAGCATAATAAATATAAATTAAGATAAGAAGAATATCTGTAGCACTAATCTCAATTTTTACAAGACGTCCAAGTGTCCGCCCTCCAATGATGATTCATATGAAAATTGAACCAAAGACAGCGCCCCTTCTTCACCTTGCTTCAAGAGTTCTAGCCCCTAGAACTTGACTAGCCTCGTATCGGTCAAGTTTCTTCAAGAACCTAACCTCACCCTCTTAGAACCTCATCTAGACTTTTGATTCTCCTTCTTTAAGATCTTTACAACCCTTGTTAGGATCAGGCTTTGTCTTAAATCCCAAAGCCTTGTCCTAAAACTAAGATAGGTTGTAAGAAAGAAAGGAGAGCAACAGGAGAGAAATTGGAAATCCCTCTTAGATTCTTTAGATACCCAGCACCCAGATCTATTTATAGCCACCAGAGGGATACCAAAAGAGAGGGACATGCCTTATCCAAAAGGCATATCTGATCTGATTATCAGAGATAAGAGTTCCTTCAAGCAGAAGGACTCTTATCCATGATACATCGATTAGTACCCTGGTCTGCACGCATGCAACCAAAGAAGGGATATTTTCACATCCCTTCTCAAATCAAAAAAATCCTCAAAAATCTATGTGGATTGGAGATTAAATCTAAATTCCAAAAAATTAAAAATAGTGATAAAATTCTCATGGAAGGATGCTATCTTCACATCTCTTCATGTGAGTGCTGATCACCGCATGTGCAGGCATCAGGACCAATTTATGGCATCCGTTTGGCATCCAGATAAGTCTAAAAAAATTCCAAACAAATTATCAAAAATATCCTATCAAGTGTAGAATGGCATCACCAAAAATTATTCCAATATAAAAGCATTTGATTGGGATAAGGACTCTCCAAATTATGGAGAGATGCAATGTTTTTGCACGCACGTGCGAGACATCCTTCTTTTTTTAATTTTTTATCTACCCCATAAATTCTAAAAAAAATATATTTCATACTTTGAGATATGCACTAGAGGATGGAGGGTGATGTGAGCTATCACACATAATTTAATCCCATAAAAAAATAATTTTTTTCTTCTGCCCATGCCAACACTTTTAGGCAGAACTTGTTTTACACCAAGAGTCCACCACAACTTGGACTCTTCATTTGGTGTTAACATGGGATGTGGTGCCCCAATTTAGGCTGCTTCTAGGTATCATGATCTGACCCAAATGTTTACCAAATTGGGCTAGCTAATTAGCAAGGGATGGGACCAAATTGGTCTCCAAAGGAGCAAGGGTTTCCACACGTGCTAGCATGCTTACTGGAATCCTGATTGAATCCAAAATTTCAGTCAACCTTTTTGAAAAGGGTCCTTAGCCAATTTTCATATGTGTGTGACCCATTGGGTTCCACATCTAGCTGACAGTAGGTCTAGATATAAGTTGACCAAATTTGATTAGATTTCAATCCAATCGATTTAGGTCCAATCGAGCTAATCCGAGTTCAACAATTAGAATCTTTTCTAATTGGTGATCGAATTAAACTCTTTAATTTGATCAAAAATTTACAAATCAAGATTGATATCTAGCAATGTATCATGACTACCCAGAAGATGTAAAATTTGATCAAAATATCAAATATACCCTACAGTGATATATTACCGTGCGATTCAATCCTTCGATCATCTTTGCACCCTGAATATGTTCATGAGTATGGAATCATGTCAAACTCAAATACATATTCATATCGATTCTAAATTAACCAATAATGACTCCAATGAAGAAGCTTAAAAACTCTTTCTAATCTCCTTCCTGCTTTTGGCCAAAAGATTTTTCTCGAGTCATCTAGGATTGAGAATACACAGGATGCGATATCTTCTTATTAGGAGTGATTGATTCCATGTTGACCTACTCACAACCTCCATGCACACTCCACCATATCCAGAATATCCCGTACATGTCTTAATGCCATGCTTGGGTATGAACCAAAATATGGATTCATGTACACAAGATTTCATGGTGGTCTCAGGTGTAAGGATCACTTACACAACTCCCACTTAGAGAATCATCTTTGACATGCAAATAAGGCTTTCATAAGATGTTCTCTTTCATCGAGTCAATTCAATGGACTCATTTCTCAAATAAGCACCTACATCCTTGTATTAGTGTCTCATACAAGTGGCTAGTGAGATCTGCCACCCTCTCTATTAAGCATACATAAGATGTACCAGTCTATCCGAAACATTGATCCCCAACTCAATGCTCCTACGATCAAAAATATTTAATATTAAGATTTTAAGATTTTAGATCTCACTAGCATGACCAATTCATGTCTCCTGTTGGGTATAAAGTACCCCCAGCTGAAGTTCATAAAAGGCCGACCCTTTCAGGGCTCTTCCGGCTTCCGACCTTGTGTGGCATCTTTCTGAACTCCCTCGACCGTCCGAGCTTCCATAATACCATCCGGACTTCTTCGATAATGAGCTCCTCCATTCATCTATCGGGCTGCTCCAAACGCTTTCTGAACTTCACTATCAGCCAATTTTCTACAGTGATCGACTATTCTCTGAATCTCTTCCAGACTTCTTCCGGCCATGAACGACTTTACTCCGAACTTCTTCCAAACTTTGTCAATGTCTGAGCTTCTCCAACAGCAAGACTTCTACAGTAATCAGAATCCATCCAAGTTTCTACGATGGTCGATCGCCTTCTGGATTTCATCTGATCTCCTACGAGAGTCAGATCCCAGCCGAACTTCTACAGCAGATGGATTCCAGATGAATTCCTACGACGGACGGGCTCCACCAGCCGGACCTCTACTCCAAACTTCTATTGCAAGTGGACTTCATCCAAGCTCCTATAAGAGTCGGACTCCATCTGAACTTCTACAGTAGATGGATCCCAAACGAACTTCTACAATGGACAGGCTCCACCAGTCGGGTCTCTACT